>NW_010320212.1:0-17816 GCF_000700745.2 Antrostomus carolinensis
GAAGGAGGTGGAGTTCACTCTGTATCTTTTTCCCTGCTCACCTCCCTCCTGTGCAAACAGTCTTACTCACAACTGCTTCACATCTCTGATACTTCCTTGGGTGCGTGTTGCTGGAGGAATTCCTCTGTGTTTCTCTGGCAGGCAGAAAATGCTTTCAGGCCTGTAGTCAAAGTACCTGTTTCTGCAGAACTTGTAGGCAGCGTTATATTAAACAGTTATGTTTTATCTTTAACTACCTGGGGTTAACCTGGCTGTGTGATTTATATCCACCATGTACTGTAATGTGAAACCTGACCCAAGCCTATGGCAAAGTAAAGATGTGCCCACTACAAACAAGGCCTGCTCACCTCCCTCCTGTGCAAAGAGTCTTACTCACAACTGCTTCACATCTGATACTTCCTTGGGTGCCTGTTGCTGGAGGAATTCCTCTGTGTTTCTCTGGCAGGCAGAAAATGCTTTCAGGCCTGTAGTCAAAGTACCTGTTTCTGCAGAACTTGTAGGTAGCGTTATATTAAACAGTTATGTTTTATCTTTAACTACCTGGGGTTAACCTGGCTGTGTGATTTATATCCACCATGTACTGTAATGTGAAGCCTGACCCAAGTCTATGGCAAAGTAAAGATGTGCCCACTACAAACAATTTACAGGATTGAAGCCTTTGTTTCTCATTGTGGCAGATATTATATGTTTAGTTTACCAGTGGTCATATGTTACTAAGCCATTTTTCCTAAAAAAAAAAAAAAAAAGGAAAGCTGAAGAGATGGGAAAGGTGTGCCAGTCTCTCACAGGTACATCCAGCTGAGTGCTGGCATCAGTTGCAAAGAAAGCACACCTGAAAAGAATCCTTCCTATCAGCAGACACGCGTGTTTGGTTACAGTATTTCTAGACTGAGTTTTTAGATATATTTTGATAAAGTATTTGAAATGTATTCTAATAAAACCTAGTCAGGTTTCAAAACCCTTTTAGTGTATTTTGAGGAGTTCAGCTCATGAGAGAGGTTCAGGAAGATTCTCTTGAGAGTTGTTGTTGATGGTAGTAATTCTTAATTTGAGTGGGTTTACAACAATTTCTTCCTGAGGACAGTAAAACCTCAAAAGTTTGTGGATGTTTTTTGTTTATTTTAGAATTGAATTTTCTCTTATCTAATGCAGAGATAACATTCTGTGAGTATTTGAATTTTGAATACTTTAAACCAAAACATGCTGGAACTTCATCTGCAGCCTAGAATAAATTTCCAAAAACATTTAAATAAATGATTGTGAACACATTGGAAGTACCATTTTGCTATGCAGTGTCACCCTTGTCTCGCTTAATGACAAGATCCTGCCTTTCTAGAAGTCTTCCTGGCTCACTGGGTATTTTTTTTCCCACAACTGCTAAAAAAAATATTTCTGATGACAAATTGTCTTTATATAAAGTATGAACCAGAGTACTTCTGACCAGTTCTACTTGCTAAAGTTCCCACACTATTTTTGCAATACCAGCAGAAGTGTATTTGTTTGCCATACTGTTCAGTCCAAAATTCTATTAACATTATGTATGCTTTGCCTAATGAACCTACTCTCCTACTTCCACCATGTAGGTGATGCATTAAATATGCAATTTTTAATAGTCTAATTCAATTCCTTTTGTCTTGTCTAAAGCCTTAACTTTTCTTTTTTTTTTTTTTTTTAGTAAAACACAAATTCAGGAAGCTGAGATTCAGACTGTAGCTTCACTGCCAGTCTACATAGCTGTGACAGTTCATATCACTTAATGATATGGGGCCTCAGGTGTTTCTTGATTTGGGGTAATGGGAATAGATGGACCTGAGTAGTTTTTCTGGCCTCGTGGTTGAGAATGAACCTTTTGGTTTGGATTTAATGTCAAGATTCTTGCTGAATTCAGGAGAGAATGGATTAATACCTGGCAATGGCTGTTGGGTCTTTGGTCTGTTGAAGATGTGGTTAGAGAAGTCTCTTATTCTCTGGCTTAGTTTGTGTGTGACCTTTGATAAATCATTCCACTTCTGCTCTCTCCATTTTTAGTAGTTAAAGGATGATAATGGTTACAAAATCTCTTAGGTTTATTGTGAGAATTAATTGACTAATAATTTTAAAGCCCTCCAGCTCATCAAAAGATAGTTCAAACCATCTCCCACCCCACACTTATTAATGACCTAAGAGGAGTTTGAGCTAGTGAAGAAGAGGTGAAAATATGTATCCCATTATTAATTCCAAGAAACATCCACCACTTCTACATCATAAAAAGGAAGCACAAATTGTTTGGCAGGGTTTCCAACACTGGCAATGAATGATTCTTACTGAAATTGCTGAATCATTCTGTACAGTGTTTTATGTTCTTTAAAAACCCACATGTTCAGTAAATCACTCTGCAACACTGATCTTACTTAAATTAACAAATGAGTTTTATCAGGCCATTAATTCAGTCTTTTAAAAATTTTATACAGCTGCTATAGATTTGTGTAAAGTATTCAATATGCTTGATCATTCTGCATTGATTTTAAAATTCAAAGGCATCAGCCTGAGCTTTAACAGCACCTCGTTGGTTTGAACCTCCTTTAGCTTAATGTTCTTAATTTGCTTTAACTGATGCATGTTCAGTGCAGAAATTTTAAAGACTAAAGTAAAAATGGTGAAAGGCAACAGAATTGCAGAATGCCTTTAGGAAACAAAGGAAGTGGGATAAAGGAAGATAAAGTGGATTTGGGTACAGTCCAATTGAAAGAGATGATTGATGAGCAAAAGAAACAAGTACATGTGATGCTCCCAAAGGCCACAGGCAGTGTGGCACTCTCACTGCATGGCCAGTGACACTGAGCTCAAACTAATTCACCCCTTCAGAGATGCAGCACCACAGATTAAAATTGTGTGCTTGGGGTTTTGTTTTGTTTTTTTACACCAGAATAAGTAGATATGGTATATTTTCTGTGTCTCTGTCCTTGCTGTGCCTCCACACTGTACGCTCTTCATGACCCTGCTGAAACTATTTAGTGTTGTTGGTCAGGAAATAAATCTGAGGGAAAGTGTGGTTGTTTTCTGTCCTCTAGTTATGATCCCTTCCCTCCCTCCTGGCTGACAGAGTCAAATGCAGAGTTGGCCCATGGCTTTCCTTATCTTTGAGCAGTAAAATGCAATTTTGTCTATAATAGGGGACAGAAGCTTGCACTAGTCCTAATCTTGACTATTAGCATGGAAAAGACTTCTTCCCAGGCCATTATAGTAACAGGTAAAACTCCGTGCATAACCTCAACTGTTACTCTTGAGTACTTCAGAGAAATGCATGAGTTAATTGCTAACTGTTATTACTGCCAGCTGGTACCTGGTTAAGTCTGCTGTTTATTTTACTGTAGGCTGCTGTGAAATAGCTCTTCTGTTCCATGGTATGCAGATGTTTTGCTTGAATCTGAGAAACTGTGTGGAGTTGAACACACTGGTTGTTCTTAATGGACGAGTCTTTTGTGAACTCTTATTTCTCAGATATCCATTTCCCACCTATTCTTCTGTTACCTACCCATTCTCCCACTGTCTATGAATTTAGGGCTAGGCTCTGTGCCTGCATTCTCCTACCTATGGATGGCATAACATAGGCAACAAAAGTTGCTTCATGCTCTTTTGCAGAGGTGACTTCTCCTTTTAATGATCCCCAACACATTAATTTGTTCTTTCAGCAGTAGATGCTAAAGATGCAAAATCTGATTGCTAGCTATACCTTTATCACATAGTAGCTCTGGTTTACTTATTTCGGTAACTATAACATCTATGCCTTTCATCTGAAGGATATCAATGTGATAATGAGCCTGTATGAATAATCAGTTATACAATTTATTGCCCAAATTGGAAGTAAATAACTTCAAGTCAACCACAACGTACTATTTACCTCAAAAAAATATTTTCAAAAAATTACACAATATTTTTAACTAAATTACATAATGTCTATTTCTTCCTATTTTTTTCTTCATAGAAGTCTTAGTTCAGTTTTTAGAACACAGCATTTAGATTTATAGAAATCTCTTTTCTATTGGAATGCTCTTCTAAATTATGTGAATTGCTACCGTAAACTTAAAAGTGACAACTGTAAATGACACTTTTACTTATATCTGTAATACATCAAATATAGTGCTTGCTTGGTTTTATTATTCTATCTTGTTGCAAGTGTTTATACACTCGCCAACACAGCCATGTTTATGAACTATTTGGAAATCACTTGGATCCAACAAAGGCTGCATTCTACTAAATGGATGCAGTGTAACAGAGATCATTCTTTATTCAAGAACTGTTTTTCACCTTTCTGCTGAGAGAACCTCATAAAAGTATGGCTTGTCATACCACATCTTCCTATTACCTTAGAAAAACTTATTCACTCTATTTTTAATTCTTACTGAAATAAATGTTTCATAATGCAGCAGTTGCTAAATGACAGTGACATAACATGTTCATAATGGCAATTAAAAAAAAGTTGTAAATACATTTAATACAACAGTTCAGAGAAGGCGGTGGATAAAATAAATCCACAAGAGGTTTTAGAATGAGGTAGCAGAGATTTTGACTTTCACTTCTTGTGTGAAATATACAAAAGTAGGAACAAGAACTTTTCTTAGCATCTCCCTTCCTCCTTTGCCTCCTCCATTCACCAATCCTCAAAGCATTAAATTGGTTTCTAGTTCTGAGTAAACAAACTCCTAATATATTACACAGTGGCAAATAGAACAGGGGATACAATGAAGCTTTAGCTTTAAAAATAAATACAAATAAACCAAAGCAAATCTCTCTCTGGCTGTACAGTTTTGTATGCGTTAGGGGATTCTGTGTTGGTATTAGTTTGCTAAATTGTTCATAATTGAACATTTACAAACACTTGGTATATACTGAGTTTCTGATTTATGAAATGTGCCTAGTGGTCAAAAGATTTATGATTCATCTAAGTAATTTATGTGTCTGGTGGCATGTGATTTATTAATCAAGAAAATTGTTTCCCTGTCAGGCAACTGCTTTGTGAATATGACTGATTTATAAGTGTAATAGTAATGTATAGTTCATGTACCTGATTTATAAGTAGCATTACTGTCATACAGATGGTTTGAGACTCAATACTTTATACTTTGGATGTAAATATCTATTTTATTAATAAAAATGGACTGATTTATGTGACTGATTTGTAAATCTTGATTCTAGATTTTTAGCAGAAGTCATGCTCTGATGTACTTTATTTCTCAAAGAGGTTATTTTCCAAGGTCCAGATCTCGTAATCACAGTTTAGTTTATGGATATTTATTTTACATTCTTCTCACTTCATGTTCTTACCAAGATGAATTGCCTTCTTTGTCCTTTTTAGGGCACTGCCTTGATGAATGTTGCTTTTGGGTGTTTTTCTATCACTTCACACCTTCTCTCATAGAGATGCTTTATGCACAACCTTCATATTTACCAATAATTTCTGACCTCTGTTTTTGTCTGGATGCCACTTCAAGAGCATCTAGTGCTTTTTCTTAGTAGCCGCCTACAAACTGCCGCAGCAAACAAACTAATGAATGGATAGAAACTGTAGCCAAGGTTGATAATACTTCACAAATCTGTTAGAGGCTTGGGAATTTGGGCTATAAACCAAATACTTTGAGACAGCAAGCTTTCAGTTACATAATTAAATCAAATGGATTTGTTCCATCTGAGATCAAAAAGAAAAGAAGGTGCCTGTAAGGTAGATCTTCCTAATGTTTTCAGTCAGCATGGATCATACCTAAAACTTATATTGCGGTATTTAATCTTCTTTTTTTTCCTCTCTGTACTGTTTCTCTGTTGAGGACCTATACTTCATTTTTACTGAAATCTGTACCTCCAAACGTATTATATTCCACAGTGGAACTCTTGAATAAAGAGCAAAAATCTTACGCTTTTTATTAAAAAAATATATGAAAAATTAAATTAAGCTTTTTAACTGCAAGTGATACTGCAGATTTGAGTCCATTTTTTTGGTATAGCTTCAAAACTATTAGTAATTTGGAAGTGTACAACCAATAGTTTACACAAACACTTCCTGATTGAGCTATTCATAGTGGGAATTTAGATCATTAATAATCTGTTTTTGTTTTCTCATTAATGGTTTAATCTTCATACAGTCTCAACAAACTGCTATATATAAATTGTGATTACAATCACTACGAACATACACAGGAACAACAACTCAAGCTTACTAATTTCCAGAGGAATACCTTAGATGGATCGGGAAGATGGAGGTGTGTGAGAATTTGCAGCACTAATTGTATGTAATGCTACAACAATATTTTGAGGCCCTGACTTAAGTCTCGTGTCCCTCATTTTGCAAGGCACCTGTCAAGGAGAAGAAAGAACACTTCGTGGATATGAATAACCCAGATCACTTCCACGGTTAAGTTAAGGACAGATCCCACTACACTATAAATGGTACATGGGAATTTGCAACATGCTGTGAGAGGAAAAAATGGCAGCTATGATCCTTTTTTAGTCAACAGTTAAATTCTTGGTTGTTTCAGCAGACATCCCAGTTAGTATACCAGCTTACTGAGAATCTGTATGACACTGAAGGAGGGGCATGATCAAGCAAGATCACCTTGGTGTGAAGCCAAATGGAAAGGGTCAGGAATGCAGAACCTTGCAGGAGCTGTTAAATGTCACACAATCACGTCCTGGCTACTGGTCATATCCCTGGTGTGTAGAGCTTAAGGTGCATGAAATACATTGAGGGGGATAAAGAGGAATTCTGGAAGTCCAAAGCCATGAAATGAATGGCCCAAGGCCAGAAGCAGTGAGAATGAAACCCAAATATCCCAGTCTTGTGGTAAGCAGACTCTCACAGATTTAGAAATAAAACTTTGTTCATGTTCTCACTCTTCTAGCTTTCAGTCACTCCATTTAAATAAAAAACAAATAACAAAACCCAACAAAACAAACAAGAAACAAACCCACAATAAACTGTAGAGAGTTTTGCACAGCAGAAACTTCAACCAGATCTTATGTTAGCATGAGTAGCTTCAGATCTTGTGAAGAACATAATTTTTATGATCAAGTTCATGTTGAAGAGATTGACTAACAGCCCATTAAGTCACTGTAAAAGATCTGATAAAGTTTAGATGAGCTACAAAATTGACTGTATTTCTTGCAACATTAATTACAATTTAAACTTTAATATGCTTACAACTGTTGCTTTTGGAATAAAAGGACAATTTAAAATGACGAAATGTTAGGGTTTTATGGATTCTGCTTCATTTACACTACCATAATTTTAAGTTATTGTAGGATTAAATATTGTAACTTCAATTTATAGCGGGCTGGAAAATTTCTGACAGTTTTTATATAATGAAAATTTGCAGATGGAGGAAATATTTAACAATCATGTGCTGTGAAAAACAAAGAAATACTTTGGTCTGACAGCTGAACATTCTGCTTTACAGATTCACAGAAAAGCAGAGTTTGGTACCAAACTGGTCTCCAGATTAAAAGAGTGTCAGAGCTGTCTGCAGCATATAAAGGGTTTTGTTATGTTGAAAGTCCTGCCAACCTCATGGTTTGGGCTTTCTCTCTGAAGTACAATATCCATGATGCTTTGTGTCCTGCCTTTGCCTAGGTCCCATCTGTTCCTTCATGTATACAGCAGAGCCCTGCGTAGTCTTGTCTATTGACTCCAAATCAGACCGAGGAATGGGCAAATAATGTCAAACTGATTTCAAGAGCTACTGCAGTAGGTCTGATAGAGAGGATTTTGTGTTACGTTAGTTCAAAACAAATTATTTGTTTGATTTGACAAAATTGTTTTAGTCAGTTTTGAAATGTTATAGTATTTTTATTTATGTATTTCCAGAAATATGCTGAATTTTCACCTTTTTTTACCATTATTTCAAGCTTACATTCCAAATAATAATAAAAAAATCCTATAATTTCTTATAGGACAAAAGCTATTGTTTACAAAGAGTTTCACCTCTTGCTGTTTCATTAGTGTTTGAGTTAGGTACAAGGCTTTGGATTTGTGTGTTCAATTAAAACACTAGTACCTATGTGGTAAATCTTGAGGATCTTAATGAGGACCCATAGTAGATTTCTTTGATTCCAGAATTGAAAGGGCAACAGCTTGGATTATCAGTTGGTGTAAACCATTGCTGAGTCAAGTTTCCCACCATCTACATCAATTCTTTGCTAGTTTCAGTGTTGCTGACTTCTCATTCATCCTTTACATATGCAAGCACTTTAATGGTGTTATGTAATTGCCTAAGCATTTTTTAGTTTCTCACTTTTTTATTTTTAAACATTTTTAGAAATATGTATATACATGGTACATGTGACTGTCTCATCTTCCATACTTTCCCTTAAAAGGGTTGTTTTACTTCCCATCATCAGGTTATGAATACGGCCTATGAATTGATCATGAGTTTCAGGATGTTCCTCAGAGCTGTAACTCTCACATTCCACTCCAGTACTTTTTCTCATGAGCCATTTTTAAGATTAAATTAATGAGAAACATCACTGGATGAATTGCTCAATTCTGAGTGTGTGTGTCTATATGCGTCTAAGACTCAGGAGAAGAGACCTTTTGGAAATAGCTGTTGTTGGCAAACCACGAACTTTCCTACTAACACAAGGAATCTTACCAATGTGACTAATGAGTGAGTGTAATATTGTTTGTATAATGTGTCATCAAGAGATACACACTCATTTTAAGCAAACTTGCTTTCTCTGTCATAGAAACAGTGTGTCTGTACTATTAACTCTTCTGATGGCTAAATCTTTGTGCAGCTAGGCTTAAACTACTAGGCTCTTTTTAAACTACTGCAGTAAAAGTCTAAGTTGTAGTCTCCTGAAATACTGAGGCAGATATTACAGCTTCTGTGATAACAAACATACCAGCTTGGGTAAAGAGCACAGAACCACTGGAAAGGAAGAAAGTAGAGGGAGTGGCAACCAGAACATAATCCCATATGGGCTGATTCTCTTGTTTGAAGGTTTCATTTCCTTCCTGCACTTGAACCAGCAGGTATAGTAAAAAATATGAATAGTGTATTTTCATATACACTATATGAATAGTGATATATGAAAATAAGCCATGAATGCTGGGACAGACATCAACAAAATGTACTTGAAACTCCAAGGTTTGGTTGCTATCTAAGTCCAAACACAAACCCCAGAGTTATTTTTTTGTTTTACCGGAGCTGCTGTGCCCATTTCTCCTCTACACATTTGCTTGTATTTGGAACATCGTGCTGAGTTCATAAGCAGCAGGATACATTGCATTATTAAACTGCATCACAGTTACTTGGATCCAAGCACCAAGCTCTGTAGCAACCACCTAGGAAGCACACGCTGCCGAATGAGCATATAATGACTGATGTAGTTAAATGACATGGTTCCTGGAATACGGTGGTGTACAGAATTCCAAATTGGTTTCCAACAAAAGCTGAGTCCCAAAGAGTATCAAAATACTGAATTCTTAATAGCCCAATGTGTTGAGATGCAGTGGAAAGCATGTATTTAAATATTCAGAAAAGTATTACCTTTAAGAGCTTTCTTGGGAAATTCAGTAACTGTAGCAGTTAAGCTGCTGTTTTTAGCTGTGAGACATAAAATCTTAAAGCAGTACTTACCATTTGAAGGAATTTGTTCAGTAAGGGTACTAATTTGTTATTCTTTGATCAATAATACCCAGTTATTTCTACTGGAGAAAGCAGTAATAACTGTGACACAACTGAGGTTTGGGGGTGACAAGTTTCTTATTTCATTAGTTAAGTTTGTGTGGAAGTTTCTCATAATGATTTATTCATGCTAAGCATGCAGGGTGGCAGCAGCAGAAACAAGGAGAGGAAAGACCAGCAGTGAGGCAAAATCATATTCACTTGCTGTGACTGTGAACCACTCCTGTGATAATATCAGAGGCTGGTGCCTTGCTTCTGTTTCGTTTGAAGCCAGTGAGATTTTTGTGTGGATTTCAGGAAAAACTGGAGTGGGCCACTGAGTAGACCTCAAAGTTGTGAACTTAGTGCAGCTGAAGTTGCCTTAGAGCTTTGATGTAGGGCTCTGGAAGAGGTCACTGTGAGGCTTTAGCTTTGACTTAGCTTCAGGTGCTTACACCACCCCTCTGGTAGAACTTACCACCCCCACAGGATCTTTGGCACAATGTCCTTTTGCACAATTTTGACAATTTAAAACACCAACGAGGAATTTAACCTAAGATGCCAAAGCATGTAATGAAACCATTGAGGTGCACACATGTATTCCTTCCTTAGTTCTCTAAGGATGGGTGGACTGCTGGGTAAAAGAAGGTTATAAACTGCAACAGCATGATTTGCTGGAGCTCATCTGTCAAATCCATCCTTAGTTTCACTTTAGTTACAAATCCCTGGCTTTCTTCAGAACATAGCCTGGCCTTGATAATGGACAGTGGGTTGGATGCGAAGTCTGTGAGCTGACAAACTGGGGGAGAGTTTGAAAAAGATGGTTTCTTTTCTTTAAGTGCTCTCATTTATACTTGTAGCTGCACTTTTGTTGTTTCTATAAACAAAGCTGCAATTATTTGTTATAAAATAAAAAAGGACTGTTGACTTGCTAACATTTAGAAAGCATATAGGCCTTTTAATAACCTCAGTCCCACATCTGGGTGACTGAGAGTTGCATTGCTATGAATTTACTGTAGATGCCGGTTTCTTGGCAGTGTAAACTGCCAGAATTTATTTGATCAGAAGTAAATTGTGTCATTTCTTGAGAGCTGAAGGTTCAACTGGTGTTGTTGTTTCTTTGCACGTGCCAGTCAGTGGAATGAGGATAATGCCCACTTTCCAACAGATGTATTCACCATCCAGTTTCTTTCAATATCTCCATAATATTTTAAATGCTTTTGTGGGCCCAAATGTTGTGCCTTATGCTTCCTCTGTTAGAATTGTGCTAGGGACTTTGAAGTGGGGAAGGGCTGGGGCCCTTGCTTAAAGAATTTCTAGCAATGTCTATGTGTCATTAAGTACCAGTGTTCTGGAGAAATCAGCTTTTCCCTCCCTGCTTTGTAATATTAAAATCAGTAAAAGTCAAATAGCTGGCTTGCATCATACCTTTTACTATTTGACTAGACTAATGTCTGTAATAAAATTCAGCTTAAGGCATGAGTCACAGTTTGTAGAAGAATGATGAAATTTAGTAACCACCGTAATAAGCTTCACTTCTTTCTGCCCACAGGTGTACATATATAGTTATACTTCCTGTCCCTAGATAGCCAGGAACATGATCTTGGATGAACACGTATAGCTGCTGCAGTTCTGAAAAGACTTAAGTGCTTACTCACTTTTGCTTATGTGATTTTGCTGAATTTGTTTAGCCAGGTGTGCTCTTCATTCAAGGAAATGCAGCAGCAACTATTGCCTGGATTAAAAACTTTGTTCAGCTGAGGTAGTGTAAGCCCAAAGCAACATCCCAAAATAGTGGAATAACTTCAACTGTTAGTACAACAGATTATTTTGACTTCTTTGTCTAAACTTTCAAAGCTGGTAACACAAGTTTTGTGATTCCCAGTAAATTTACAGTGTTATATATTTGTGCCTGGGCCACAAACTGAGAGCAGACATTCTGGATCGCTGGATCTGGCAGAAAATGGTCAGCAGTTGACCAGTGCCAAGATAAAACATCTGTAGGACAAAAAACCATCACTGAAATCTGTGCTTTTGGGGAGTAATTTGTTTAAACAGGTCATATTTATATTGGCAAAACCCTCAAGAATGTTCATTGTTAATTGCAACAACATAAATGTTAATAATCAAGGACTTCAGGAAACATTTACAGAGATAACAGTGTTCTCTTACTAAATTATTAAACATCGCAGTACTTTCCCATATGAATCCCAATAAGCTTCTGTACTAATGTGCCTAGGAATTGCTTGGCACTGATAACAGGAAAAATAATTTTGTGAGGAGGTGATAAGTATGATTTTGAAATCCAGACTACTGAAAAATTAGTGACTTTATTTCCTGGCATTTGCTTGAGAGGAAAATGAAGCAAAAATAGTATTACTGGAGCTGTTTTACAGTAGAGTAAATTGAAAGTAAGGACAGCAGGATACCACTAGAGTAATAATGGGGGAGGAGGATGGGTCTGGACCTGAGCGCAGGGGGCATGTCCTGGCTGTTCTTCATTACATGAGCCAGATTGTGCACGGCTGTGGGGAGGGCAATGTGCCTTAGATTCTCCTTGTAAATCCATATTAGCTGTAAATAAGAGAGGAGCATGAGCGAGCATTAAAGTGTCTGTTGGTTAATGCTTAATATTTTACCAGCTCATCTTTCCAAGAACAAGATGTAGGACATGCTTGTGGAATGACATGCTTTTCTGGGAGCAAGCAGGGAGAGAGGGAGGGGTAAAGTTAGTCTTTAGCATGTTATGTGGTGCTGAGGTATGGGAGCAGGGAAGAGAGATGACATCTGGTGCTGATCTCAAACACCCACACAATGAGATGAATAGATCATCACTCCATCCTTAATTCCTGTTTACTAGGAATCCTAGTTCTTTGCTGGAATTGTCACTGTACAGGATAAATCAATATGCAAGTCAGGTTGCTTTACTTCTGGTACGTTTCTTTAATACAGAAAGTGAAGAAGCAAAAATACTAGTATTTTTAATTTATTTTAAACACAGTTGGAAGGGAAAAAAAATAATGACAAAACACTGTCCTGAAGTAGCATCTCATCTTCTTATTACATGCTTAGCTATCTTAGTAGGTCCAGATCCAGCAGATAATTCGTCTATGCTGACCATCATTTCCTTATTACTGCTACTTAGCTTAGAATTTTCTCTTTCCTTATGGAAGATCTGTGGGGATTAGAGATTAATTGCTCTTTGAATTCTTGATCACTAGGCAAAGGTTTTTGAAAGAGGCAAGCTTTGCACTGTATTACTGAATAAACCAAGAACAACACTAGTTTAATTTCTCAGTGTTTCACAACCAAGGGCTGTTACTTAAGGGATTTCACATGCCTGATCATGTTGACAACCTAATGCTTTAAAGTGTCATTGAGCAGGTAGGGATGACTACTGATCTACCCTACATTACTTGCTCTGATATTTAGTTTGTTTCTGCCAGTTTATGGTATTATGAGAGAGGGTGTTAAGAATTCTGAGCCACCTGGAGCTTGAGATCCTTTTGCTCAGAAGCTTACAACAGTGCCTTTTTACCCATGTATTCCCACTCAGCATCTGCTTACTTGATCTTCTTTGCCTCAGCATGCTCACCTGCATTTTACTAGTTGAATTGCATCCTCCTTTTTTCAGACCTCTTTTGCTTTTTTCAGGATCATTTTGAATTCTGTTTGTGTCCTCCAGCATACTGGCAATCACTCCCAACTTGATGTACCTGTGAAACTAATAATCTCACTGTCTTTTACATCAAGCAGTTTATTAAGCAAAGCATCAAATAATCCTGTACTTTGGATAGGCCTCTGTGGAACCTTACGGCAAGTATGCCAAAGATGGTTTCAAAATCATTTCCCATAATGAAGTATATATATTGCTAATAAACCTTTTGAAATTACTTTTTATATTGCTTTGGGAACTCTAATGCGTGGTTTCTGCATAAATTTTGTGGCATACCATAGTGCCTTAACAATTAGTTCTTGAGTTTGTTTGAGTGAAGAAGTTTACTGTGGTTTGTTTCTTCTAAGAACACAAACAGCTGTAAGGCCCTCTTGGTTTATAAGGCACTGGAAGGGAAGGGAATACTTGAAAAAGCATTCTGCTATCTGCAAGAGTGACAATAAAATCAGAAAATCCCCTAATATCTGCAGTTATACATGCTGCATCCCAGATGGTAAGAAGACTAGACTGATTTATGCTCATCTGGTCCCATAGGCTGCTTGTGATAAAAATGTTCATGACCCTGCTTCGATGGCAGCGATCTGCTCTGAACTTGGAAAAGCTGTTTTACAGAGGGATCTTCCTCTTATCTTAGCAGGGGTCTTTATGTTAATAACTATTCTTCAGTAAATTCCAGTAGTTATGGATAGGAAGAGATGCTGTTTTCCATTTTCTTACTGCTCTGCTCAGAGAAACTCTGAGATGTATTGTCAGGGGCCTCAGAGAAGTGGATATGGAAATAATCACCTTGCAGAACTTACTCAAGGGGCCAAGATATTGTATGAGGACTGCCGGAAGTCATGCAGATGCTGTAAAAAGAGGCATAGCATATTCTTCAAGATGTTCTCACATCTGATCTAGTAAGTCCAATTGGTACTGTGCCACACAGAGTTACCAGTTAGGATCTGAAAGCAGCATTGCAAATTTCATCTATTAAGCTGGGCTTGGTGCCGTGGGACTGCCAGTACCTGGACGTTGTGTCCAACCAGTTTGGATGAGTACGCTGTGCTTTACTCATGTTTCTGTTTCCAGGGTTAACACTGTTCTGGTTTGTCTGTCATCAGTGGCATACACCTATATCCCACATGTGCTGATACTGTAGCACCAGTTCAGCTAAAGGCGGACTTCAAAGTTCTCCTTTTCTTGCTGCTAACATCTCATTTTTTAACTGTAAGCTGATATCTTGGTACAATTGGAAGTTTGGTTCCCTAGATGTCTAAATACAAATCTGAAGAGGTGCTGGAAAAGCAGACTTCCTATTTTATTGTCCTGGTCAAATCACCACATTTATCTTCTATGTATTTTTGAGTATGGCATCAGGGTGCAGAACAAGCTCTATGTGTGGATTCAGCCATGTACCAGTCTCAGCCTCAAAACATGGAAAATAAATCAAATGTGGGCTATTCTGCATTTTGTTAATGGTCTGTAACCCCTATTAATGAAAACTGGTATCTGCTGTGTTATCTGCAAGTGGTGTCCTCGTGGAGAAGTGAGGTTCCATTAACCTCGCCCAGGCTGGTGGGTCTTTGCAAGAAGACTTGTATAGATTTGAATGGGTTGAAAGAAAGAAGGGTCACGTGCTTTAAGCAAATAGAAAACCTTCTGAGTGTATGATGTACCCCAGCCCACAACCCTGTGGTGTGCTCACAGGCTGAAGTATTTCGTGCTTCATGGATCACTGTCCTTAGGGGGCCCTGTCCTGCTGAGCAGGCAGCAGTTGAATGTGTCTCTTGGTTTCATCTCTTGATAATGAAATTCCCTGTTGCCATTAGAATCTAAAGAGGAGTTAGCTGCCAAACTTGTTACAGGATATCAAACAAGCATCTGCCTCTTATGGTTGTATGACCGTCTTCTGTGGTAGACTTGTGTCTCTATCACATTTGTGATTAATAAGTGCTTTAACAAGTATTTGATAAAAAGATCTTTCTAACAAGAAGCATCTCAGGCACCAACAATGAAGAAGCACCCGCTCAGGCATGCATTTGAAAAGTGTCCTCTTTTGTGTAGTTTAAGCCTGACACTTAGAGAAGGTAGTTTTTGTAGCTGTAGACTATGAGGTACCAACAATGAAGAAGCACCCGCACAGGCATAATGATACCTTCCTGCATTTGAAAAGTGTCCTCCTTTGTGTAGTTTAAGCCTGACACTTAGTGAAGGTAGTTTTTGTAGCTGTAGACTATGAGGGAAATTTAGTACCTCTAATTAGAGAAAATACTACCTTTCTTTGCAAACCTGTCCTTAGTAATTGAAGAATAATGTGTTAAACCATTATGATCATTAAATATGTGAAGAAGAAGGTACACTTACTTCAGTTTGCCTTTTAAAAAATGGCTCATTAATAATTTAAAACTCTTTGCTTCAGGGTTTTTTAAGCACCTAACTAAAAATTAGACTCCTAATTACATGTTAATAGTACAGTGGCAAAATGGGAGGGAAGAAGAGAATCATAATTACTTATTCTCCCTGGCCTTATTTCAGCAAGTCATTTAAACACGTGGTTTAAAACCTTCAGTAGTCAGAGAAGAAAAGGACTACAGGCACTAAGTAGTATGAAGACAGCAGCCACAGGAAGACTGAAGCTGTGGTGCAGAAGTGTGGTTCTGTAGTGCTCTCTATTAGAAATGTGTGAAGGGTGGAGGTTCCGTTTCGAGAGAGGCTTTGAATTTGGATTGAAACCAAAACTGGAGTGAACTATCTTTTTCAAAACAGAATAGAAATAAGCATGCTATTCTATATGAATACAGAGATTTATTTTCAACAGGGTCACAATAGTTCATTTTGAAAGGTGACAGGAGAAAGCTCTCTGGTGCACTGGCTTATTTCCATCATAGATATACGTGTGTTTTTTGGGAAAGGGGATGACTTGTGCTCATAAAACTTGGTCCTGGATAGCTGTATGTACTGAATTGCCTAAGATGATGTGGTTGGCAGATACTAGTGGAATGGGTTCTTGCTTTTTAAGAAGGTTTCTTAATGCACTGTTTTGTTTTGTTTTTTTCTATGAAATAGTGGCAGTTTTTACTGTTATGTTTCTAATGAATGATGCATATGCTAAATACTGGTGAGGTAGGTTACTGCTTTGACTTGCTCCTGGTGGAAAATATAGCATCTTAACAGTTTGTAAAGAGCAAGAGAACTTTTTAAATTGACTTAGACAAATCTGCTAAATTTCATCTGGCATCACCAACTTTTCTTCTGTCATTAATGCTCAGATTTCTGCTCAGTTTTCTGCATTCAGTCCAGATGGCTAGAAAAATAAAGTAACGTATCAGATCAAAGGTAGTAGAAAATAAGAGCACATCCTGTTTTATTTAAAGTGCTACTCTGATATGTTGTTTGTTTTTTTTTTTTTTTTTCATTTATATAAGTACCATATCATCTTAGTGATGTGATTGCATAGAGTGAAGGATAATACAGACCTGTGACATGTCTGCATATTGCTGGTATCTTGATGGCCATTAACTGACCAGCTCACCTTGTAGTTGCTGAAAAATGTTGCAGGCTTTTGTAGGCTTTAGACTTCACATTGTTGAATCTGTGATTGAATCAGGGTTACCACTCCGTCTTTTGGCTCAGAAAGTAGCAAGTCTCAGCTCCCTACTTTAAGGAAGATCTTACTGTTGTTCAATGAATTCTAAATAGATTGACTTGTTCTTCATCTTATTCCCCAAAAATTCTTTGGCTAGTTTCAGGAAGTCAAATCTTTAGCTTTCTCATGGTCTTTTTACTGTAGAAGCAGAATGGCAATGTAGTCTGTATTGTACTGCAGCAACAAAGCATTTGGAGGCTTGTACTCTTTTTGATGTGAAAGAGAGAACCTATGAGCAGATGCTCCACTTGCTTGATTCCTTTTATAATGTTACAAATTTTGGTCTCCAAAGGGTTAGAATTTTTCCCTGGCCCATTAAGTTTGTGAGTGACCTTGTTTGAACTCTGTGGCATGTTCTTCTTTTAACAACATTCAAAGTAGAATACCATAATTTTCTGTAGTTCACAAAGGTATTAACAAGTGGTTGAAAGATTTCAGCCATATAAGCAACTTTTAATTTTACTACCACAAAGAAAGTGTCTCTTGCAATAGAAAAGAATAGCAAGCAAGAAATAGAAGAGCTGAAACAGAGAGGAAGGCTTGCTGCTCTTGCCTTGAGGGTGGTATGGTGAAGCTATTAAGTGGTGCTGGAGGGAGAAAAGCTCCTTCCCCGAGCAGTTTCCATTGTCTCACACACAGACTGTTCTTGGTGGGACAGCAGACACAAGTTTGTTTCCTACAAGTAAAGGCTATGGAAGCATGACTGCGTCTCCATCCACAACAGTTTATGAACCTGAGCTACAGCCTATTCCATCAGTGCTAGGGCTGATCTTGCTTGTAAATTAAATGAACGCCTCTATCACTAGGGATGTTAGGACTAAGGCAAAAACTAAAATATGAGCCTTTTTCTTTGTCCATTTGTGGTTTGGTTTTTTTT
>NW_010320213.1:0-17296 GCF_000700745.2 Antrostomus carolinensis
TGGCACCCTCACAGTAAAGAGGTTTTTCCTCTTGTTTAAGCAGAACCTCCTGTGTTCCAGCCCCTTGTCCTGTCTCTGGCCACCACTGAACAGTCTGGCCCCAGCCTCTTGCCCCCCATCCTTTAGATATTTATATATGCCCCTCTCTGTCTTCTCTTCTCCAGGCTAAACAGACCCAGCTCTCAATATTTCCTCATAAGAAGGATGCTCCAGCCCCCTCAATCATCTTTGTAGCTTCCTCTGGGCTCTCTCCAGCAGTTCCCTCTCTCTCCTGAACTGGGGGGCCCAGAATTACCTAACTGGCACAGCCCTCTAAGACACATTTCTATGAAGGAAAAAGAAGCTCAAATACCAGTAATATTTAATATTTTATATATGGAATGGGGTTTATTCTTACCAGACCAAGTTCAACCAAAAGGCATTATGCACCCCGAGAGCCAGCACAGAGGAAGCCTCACGTTCTCCTCCCAGAAGTCACTCACAACGTGAACGTCGAGGCTGGCTCACAGCTGCTGCCAGGCTGCCCAGCACCGCCTGCTCCCAGGGAAAGCTCATGCAGCACTTCCAGAGCAGAGGCTCAAACCCAGCAATAAAACAGAACAACGCAGGTCTAGGTAAAGCAGCATTCCTTAAACCCTTGTCTGTAACAAGGATGACACTGCAACTCTTGAAATCCCGTGGATAGATGAAACTACTCTCTTCAAACTACTTCAAAAACACCAGCTCATTGCCAGATTCCAGTTTGAAGGCTGACAGAGGTTTCCTTAACTCGCTGAAGACATCACCAAAGGTCCAGAACCCAGGTGCAGACTCACAGCACTGATGGCTAAACATCTGCAAGCCCTTTATTGCGATTGTGGGTTTAAATACACTTGGCAGAAGAAAACAGCACATGTGCCTAAACTGGTACCATTGCTCTAGTGAAACAGTAGTAGAAAAATGTATACAACAATATTATCGCAAGTATTATGGCATTATTTCAACTCAGGAATTACTTCTTTCAAAAAATAGTGAATTTGGAGAAAACCCAGTAATTTCCTATGGAATTACAAAAACAAAACATGGAGCTTGCTCACAGTAAAACATATTAGATGAACCCACATTTAATTAGCATGGCTGTGAAACTAGGCTCAATTTGCAATTAGACCTTTGTAAAAAAACTGTAACAAACAATGGAGCTTAACACAGTCGTTTCTTCACATAAATGGAACCAGTGAAGGTTCTTCTTGTGTGTTTGCTGGGTGGTTTGGTTTTTAGTTGTTTTGGGTTTTTTAAAAATGTTTCTCTTAATAGTAGTACTATCTGTTACAATACAGATCCTGAGTTGTATTTTAAAATATAGTACATCAGTAACATTTTAGAGTATTTTTAGGAAACATAAGAGATAACGAGGATAAACAGTCCTTTATCCTCTGCTATGCTGTACTGTGGCACAGAGGACAGAAGTTATAATTGCCTGCTTCTTTGGCTTTCATGCAGTGCTTACATACGCTACACATCCAGAATCGATACTCCAGGATGGGGTCTCCTGTTGCAATACATATAGGAAGTTTCTCATCTCCACTATTAAAAAAAAAAAAAAAGTAAATAAAAGATGAAAGAATAAAAACATGATTTAAAAATAGCAACAAAGACTTGTTTTGTAGAAATTTGCAAAACAGAGTAAATACCTACTTGTGTGCCTACAGCTAGTTACAAAACTTGTGATGCTCATCTCTAATAAAACACTGCTGCTCTGTTCAGATGTGCACCACTTTCTGGTTAGAAGTTACTAAATCCCCTAACACTTCACTGTTAACACAGCAATGTAAATCTTCACACAGCAGAATGGACACCCCCAGAACCAGAGAGTCAACAAACGAGGACCAGCCGATCCAAAAGATTAAGTGAAAAGAAGCAGTGAAGGCCATATAAAGGTAAGGTCCAATCAGACACCTGCCCTACTACTACATTTGTTCCTCTGAAGAGTCAACAAGAAAGCCACTAGTGAGATTCTGTACATGTGCACAGTAAAATCAAACAAGACAAGTTAAAGTCCTATTCATTAAAAAGAAAACTGATTCACAATCGATTTCCATACTCACAAATTCCATGCTGTTAGCAGGGAATATGTCAAAGACACCACTGTGGGTACAGCCACCCCAAGAACTTAACCCTTAAGCATGTCCTTTGAATTCTAATTCTTTCACTTGACACATTCATCTTCTCACACCAGGTAGATTTAGGTAATTCACAAAACACTGGAGACTTCCTGGTTAATAATAGTTAAACATTTGCTTATTGACATTTGCATCACACCACAATGGTGATGCAAACAGTAACATTATTGCTTTAATGGCACGTGACAAGTTATCAAAGGTCCTAAAACTCCTATACTCTGTCAGACACATTTCAAATTAAGATGAAGTTACATCTTTATGCCCAGTTCCTCGAATACAGTCAGGGTTTATTCTCCCAAATAAAATAGTGTTGTATTACCCTTTCTGCAAACTGGCTAACACCTGCATCATTCTTGCCCAATATTTGATTTAAGCAGCAAAGCACCTAATTAACTTGGTCACACAAAACCTGCTAAGACCCAAAGTACAGACAACAGCAGAAAAAAATGCTAGTATTATTAGAGTACTGTATAAATATAAACCTACCTCTCAATAACATCATCCAGATCAGATTTTTTGTTATACTTTGGACAATGTCTTGTGAATATCTCCAGAGCAAGGTCTTCATACTGTTGCCTCTGCTCTGGCCTAAGAGTTTCCAAGGATTCTAGTTTAACGAAGGCTTTTGAACAAACATCAAATGCTCTATTTGCACATGCACAGAGTGCCAAAAGGGAGTAGATCTCAACGGCAGGGATAATGTCTTCATAATCTCGCAGATGAAGAGCTAACAAATGGAAAAAAAAAAAAAAAAATTCAAGGAAATTACTCCTGTCTTCTGAGAAGTGTAAGCATCTGTATGAAATATCTGCCTCTAGTAGACAGTATGAATCTTATAAATTTGACACAAAGAACCAAAGTCTTTTAATTGACATGACTATGAAGCACGCATGGCTCAACGCTTTCTAAAAGTAAATAAAAATAAGGGGATTTTTGAGACTTTTTTTTTTAACATTGTAAGAGTTTGAAATGGGCCTTCATTACTTGGACAAAGTATAGGGCACTATTTGCTCCTCTAAGTCCCACAAACTTTTTATGAAGCTCTACAGGGAGGTATGATGTGAATTCAGGCATGTTTGAATAAGAAGAGAAAGAAGAGAGAAGAGAGAAGAGAGAAGAGAGAAGAGAATTTAAAGAAAGAAACAACAGTCAACAGAACATCTACAGAGATTGTCCAATTTAACCAGGTAATATTTGGTAAGTTAGATTTGCATTGTCTCCAAGAAAATACTTTCCAGGTCTTGACTGTAGCCATATCAATTCATGATATGGTTTTGTTTTAAATTCCATAGATCTAGCAAGGATAGAAAAACGTGCCAACTATAAATGAAATTCTGTGCTCTGCAGGTCTGTACAAGCAGAACAATTTCTTTATAGGGTTGAAAATGAAGTCCTACCTGTTTTAAGTGCTGCATCTACAGAACCTTTATAGAGCTGTCTTTGTGCAAGTATGAAAAAATGGTAAGCCTCAGCTCCTCGCCAAGCGTTGTCTGCAAAGCGATTACTTGAAGAAAGAACATCTTCTTCTAGCAAACCAGCCAAAGCTGAAGCAGACTGAAAACAAAGCAGTATCACAAGTAATTTTTATACAAAACAGATACAGCAGGAAATGGGGATAAATGAAAAGAACTTTTCTGTACTTGGTGATTACACCACTGTCTCTGTTAACTAGGGAAAATATAAATACATGGGCCTAAAGCGAACATTGTCAGGCATTTTATGCAGTGCACAGGCAGAACATCTGGTGTAGATTTTCAAAGATAAATATCATATGCATGTGTACAAATATATCCTGTGCACATCTGCAGACTGGTTCATAGTTTGGATTAATATTGCATTTCAACACTAGATCTCTTAAAACTTTATTTAAACTATTTAATTTGTGCATATGAAGATGAAAGTGTGAGCAGGAAAAAAAAAAAAAGTCTTCCATTTGCTTCCCCCATATCTGGAGCCATCTCCCTGCTAAATTATAGTCAAAATAGCTTAATCTAATCACAGATCTCTCTTTGGGATTGATATTTACTCCTAAATGACAGGAAAGTTAAGAGTCTTGCAGGAAAAAAAATAATCTGGAGTTTCTTAGTATGATTTTCATTGTTACAGTGAAAACATTAAGAAAAACACATTAAACTTAGGAAGAAAAATATCTATTAATACATATGATTTAAATGTTTTAAAATAATACTTTAAACAATATGTTTTCTCAGAAGACTTGCTTTAAGAAAAGCTTGTTCTTAGCTGGAAAAAGGGTTATTAAAAAAAACATAATAGCCTCACATGAAGATAGCTTTATTTATTCTGATGAGGTAGCACATACCAGAATTCAGAAACAAACAAACAAACAAAGACACTCTACCTCTGAACTTCTTCCTTTAAGTTTTCCCCTTTGTGCATTTTGCATTTGTTCGTGGCACTGTTCTATAAGTAAGGCTGACAATACATAAAGCTTTTTAACTCGCAAAGGCTTTGTCCTTTTCTTTGCCTCTTCATCTGCAATCTTAGAAAACAAAACCAAGGAATTTAATGTAGATTTAATAAAATAAAATAAAATATTAGAGGAGTTGCTTCATTCACTTGGACAATCGCATGCTTGTACAAACCTAGGAAATCATGCCAAAAAACAGTTCTGCATTTGAATGTAATAATTTAGACTGCAAACAGAACTATAAATTAAAATGTCAAAGTGAAGAATGCACATTATTCTATATTTATTTAGCTAACAAATATATAAAGCCAGATTCTCAGGAAGGATAAATCAGTGTAACCATGTACAAGTCTATTGACTTAATATAAAAATAAACTAAAAAAATAGTGATTTTTAAACACTGAAGTTCAAGAAATATATAGCTTTCCATAAAGTCTGGTGTTTTTCCCAGAAAAGAAGAATGGCTTTTGAAAGTAACATATATATATATACTTACTATAAATATTTGCTGTAAAAATTATGTCAAAGACTTTATAAGCTATGTACAGAAATCTCGCAGCCAAACCAAATCTAAGTAACATCTTTATCTTAAAAGCACACTACAGCAGTTTCTAATTGAAGGCACCAATTGAAGATTTACCAGAATTTAACTTCTTGTTAACGACATTACTATTTTTAAAAATAAAGGAGAGAAGACTAATCCACACAATGTATAAAATAATGTGGACATTGCACCCAGGGCAGTCTCCTGTACTCCTTCTCTAGGCAATGCAGGCCAACAGGACCCTTTCTGAGGTGCAGTTCATCTCATTCTGAAATGAAAGTCTCAAAATAAATATGATGGCTTGTGTCCTGAAAGTCTCCTCTCCACTGGCTACAGAGGACATCCAGGGTAACTAATAGATAAAGATGCCTGAGCTTAGGAGTTGGATTCATCTTTGCAGTATCCTGTATAATGACATCTGCTTCCTGCCTGGACATTTTTAACACTAACATAACCCCAAGAAAATAAAAGTAGCATGGAATTAATAAGAGCTAGTCCAAAAACCCAGTTATTTGACATAAAAATAAAACCTGCCATACCTTGAACATGAGCTTAGCAGCTTCAAAGAAATAATTGGCTTTACGATAGAGTTCTATAGCATCAAGGATTTTATTCTTTTCCAGTAAATGACTTGCATATCTGGCTAACAAGGATCCAATCTCTTTCATATTGTGATTTTTAGCCAGCTCCACAGCTTTATTCCACTAGAAATGAAAGCAGATAATTATCAACCTGATTTTTTTCAAATACATTCACAGAGCAAGCTGGTTATCCATGAATAGTCTGCAGCATTAGTGTGCAATATTTCATCACCATTTAGAATCAGGCTACTACAAAATTAAAAAGCAAGAGAATACAAATGCTAACATCATTGCCAATCATGTAATACAGCAGGCTTGTGAAACAAATGCTGGACCTCTGTCCAAAACCACATACAAAACAGTTGCTTCTGCTTTGGTAAAAGCTTTGCAAAATCACTTCATTGCTGCTTATAGCTTGACATGTGGATTTCAACACTTCTGATACTACTAAAACCCAGACGGTCAAAATCGTGGCTAAAGGAGGACTTCAGCCCATAAGCTCAAGCCACAAACAATGACACTTTACTGTCCTTCTATACACCTCATTTTGTCTGTGAATTTTCCTGATCTTCAACATTTGGCTACTGTGTTTGCCCCAGATCAAAAGTTTGGCAGGACTGAGAAGCCTGGCTGAATCTCATACCTAATAGCCCTTCAGATCCCTAAACTAGGAACTGGATCCCATAAAGACAGCATTAGCCAGTCCTGCCATTCCCATACTCAAGCTCCTCATAGCCATCCTCAGTTTCCCTCTTATTTGTGTTGACACAAATGTTTGCACAGGTAAGTCACGCTGGAGAACAGCTCTAGCTGTAAACATACAAATAATTTTTCAGATCAGCTCTTTTCCAGCCACATCCTAATGCAGACGCAAATACATTTGCATCTGTACAAGGAAGGAGAGGGATGGGGAAAATGAGCAGCCAGAAGCTCTCCAGCCTTCCTCCCATTCCATCAGGAGGCAGCACAGCCTGGCTTTACAAAGGCCACAAATGTCTGTGTGCTGAGCACGCTTACCACACACACACACGTGCAGAAGTAGCACTGCTGGATACAGCTTTGTCCCTCCAATGGTCTAGTCCTAACTTCTGATAACCAGCTTAAGCACTGAAGTATGAATTTTCCAGAAATCACGATGAATCATCAGACACTTAACAAGGACTTGTATTTAACTGGGCATTAGGATAGAAATCTCACTGTTTAATTGGTATCAGTAAAGCAGATTATCCACTGCTGTTTTACCTGGTTGAGATGTACACAGGTATCTACTGCATCCTTTGGTCGATTACATTTCAGAAAGGCTGACACAGCTTGTTCACACATCCCCACTCTTACAAACATATAAGCTATATCCTGCAAAAAGCATCAGCACTGTGTTAAATTCACTTCGAGGTTTTTAGCACATTGCATAGCAACTGCAATACTGTTATATTCTTGTTTCATTTAATTCCAAGAAGTTGGGGGAAAGGGGTTTTTTGCTTCATGGATTCTGTGAAGACAACACGCACTATAATAAATCTTGAGAACAGTGTTCTGCTTTCACACACTGCTTCTAAGTTAAAAAAAAAAAAGCTATATAAAAAATTACTTTCAAATCAAATCATACCAGAAGGACTGTGTTCTTACTATTTGGAGTATTTCACAAAACTTCACTATTAGAAAGAGCTTATAAAGAAAGTGCTATGTCTTTTTTGTTCAAACCACTGAAAATGGCATTAGATGAGCATGCTTTGCATTTTTCAAGCATTTGAGTAATCAATCATACCATTTTTAAATTAGCTATTACTCAGTAGGCCATTTCAGGCTAAACCACCAACTTTCCATCCTTTCAGCAGAGTATCTCCAGTTTTCATTGTACATTAGCATTCCCACCAGAGCCATCATGCAAGACTTTAAACCAGGCATAGGAAACAGGAAGAATTTGGGGCAAAAGAACTCCCAATGCAGACTAGATGACAAATGAAACCTTAAATGTCCAGCCATGAGGAGTGACTCCTCAGTGAAGCTATTTTAGAAAGAAATGCCACAATCTGGGGAGGGGAGCGGTGAATTATGACTTAGCCATGTGGCTGTAGAGCACGATGAATAACCAGGTCTATATAGGGAACCTGAACAATAAGGGAAAGGAAGAATGATGGAGTATGAAAACAACAGTAACATTGGAGATCAATATCAAAGTAACACCACTATGCTTAAGTATGTCACATATTGCATTCTTTCCCCTCCCAAGATGGAAATTTTAAATAAAGAGTTGAGCATAAGACAAAGAAAAATAAAGGTGCTTTTTGCTTACAGGGAGCAATTTATCATTCTCTGGAAGCAAGTTAGCTAGATTCTCCAGTCCTTGGTAGTCCTCTAGCATGTAGTAACATTCAGCTAAACGTTCCTGGTTTCGTCCTTGTACGTAATACTGTACAGCATTTAACCTAATAAGAAAAAAAAATGTGGCTTCTGATACATAAACACAAGTGAAGCTTCTCATTGTGTAAGCCTTTTGCATTTGTAAATTTAAAATGACATTATTTTAAATAGGTAACTTTGCTTGAGAGAGCTTTTGCAGCTAGAATTTCACTGTTTTTCTAAAATGCACTAGAAGTTTCCATTTTCAGAGATGATTATATTGAAGTAGTAGCAAGACTAATTCTCTGACTATCATAACGTTAGGAAGTCAAGAAACCTTAAACCTGTATTCCCACATCTGCACAGATCGTGGCTGATAATGGACAACAACTTACAACTAAACTTTCAGAAAAGAGCTTTATCGTTGTGCCTTCATGTTTTATCACAGAATCATAGAATGGTTTGGGTGGGAAGGGACCTTAAAGATCATCCAGTTCCAACCCCCCTGCCATCAGCAGGGACACCTTCCACTAGATCAGGTTGCTCAAAGCCTCATCCAGCCTGGCCTTGAACACTTCCAGGGAGGGGGCAAAAACAACTTCCCTGGGCAACCTGTTCCAGTGTCTGACCACCCTCACAGTGAAGAACTTCTTCCTAATATCTAATCTAAACCTACCCTCTTTCAGCTTAAACCCATTTCCCCTTGCAACAAGATCTCCAAGACCATTCTCCAAAGTTACCTAAAGCATCTAAAAATCAACTTTCAAAATCTAATCACAAGTTTTCAACTGCTCTGGGACACAAGTTTTTGTGGTAATATAGTTTGGGTAATTGCAATACATAAGTGGAGCTGTGGAACTCTATGAGACACTGTGTTCTGGATGCTAAAAGTTTACATGGGCTTAGAAGGCAACAAGAACTGTTCATAAAAGAGAATCTGGCTGCTAGTTATTAACTATGAAGATGTCACTTCTGGCTCAGTAAGTACCTGACTACAAAACATGTTCTAGAGAAATACTATTACATGCGTGCACTGTTCTTAAAATCTTCCTTGGGTGCTCAGTTTGGGCAATAGCTGGCAACAGATCCAGGTCAGAGAGAACCCTGGACCTCTTCAAATATTTATGGGTGTAAGCATTCCAGAAAGCTCATGGTTAGTTTTGAAATTCACTGATGTTTAATAATTCTTTCCTACTTTTAATTGATTTTTTTCTTTAACCCTTTCTATATCAAGCCTATTACAACTGTATAGGTTTGTCTCTTCCCCTCCCTTCCTTTGAAGCAGATAAAATTCTCAGTTTTGCCAGAAGCAGATCACCTTTATTCTTTAGATAGTTGATCAACAGCTCTCTGTTTAAAGGTACATGTAGTGATGGAACCATAAAGGTCTGAGCTACATTTCATCGGTCCAGAATTATCTCATGTATCGCATCCTGACTTTCCTCCTCATAAATTAAGTCGTGTCATCAGTTTTGTAATTTCCTTCTTACTAGTTCCTCTATAGCACATACCATTTCTGACGGTCTGCAAAATAATCTCCAATAGCATTGTATGCTTGTTCAAAAAGAGCATCATCCAAATCACCTGAGCCAGCTTTCAAGAGCTGCAATACTCGAAACCAATCTCCCAGTTTTATCCGTAGCCCAATGGCAAGATCTCTAGTATAAACAGAAAATAGCAGGAAAAAGTCAAAGACAATAAAATAACTAACAAAAATCTTTAGAAAAGCATCCAAAAGTATTGTCACGTTCATAACCTACATCGGAGGTATCACAATGATCCTGGATAGCTCATTTACAATTTAAACAGTATTCCATAAAAGCAAACACTCAGAGAACTCACAGGTTGTATCATATGCCTGTACTTCCCTATTAGCCATGCTCCTGTGTGAGGAGTTAAATGAGCAGCTGGTGCGACAGTTGGGCTGATGTCACCTCAGGTTTCCTCTTACTCTGCTACCTTTCTTTACATTTCACTGCTGACCAGTGCTTTGGTGGGCATCTGGCCTCTAGCCAGGGTCAACCCACCACAGCAGCAACAAAAGGCTAAAAGCAGAAGGGAGATGAAGGGAAAGGCCAAGGAGCAAGGAATATAAATAATGGAGGCCAAAGCTGAGATGTAATAAAATGGATTACAGAGACTTCTCTTTCAGATTCAGGGTGAGTTTGGATGCAGGAGAAAGGACTCAGAAGTAGTCTTTCCTTTTTATTATTCATGCGTACATATGACCCATCATGTGTCTGTCTGGCACATTTTTTACACCCCATAGAATAATTCTGTATTACTTCATATAGAAGTAATTCTGCAGGTGCAGAGAAAATAAATGGGAGAGATATAGACACTTATTTTAAAAATGCCCTAAACTTACAAATGAGTTAAGGAAGGCAACAGCAAGTCAGTGCAGTCAACTAAATAAGGCACCTATCTAAAAAATTTAAAAGTGTATTTGAAAAATAGATTTATCTCAGCTTGATTTATGGTAGGTTTGTAGTAAGATTTTTCTAATGGTGAGTAGACACAAAAGGTCAATACAGAATTGCAATATTCCTGTATCTGAAGAATAATATGCTCTACTGGTGAAGAAACCAGTAAAAAAAAAAAAGTAAATCTTTGACTTCTGCCATCCTATAATGGCCAAATTTCTCTTCAGCCATGTGGAAAGGAATATGCTATATCTAATCAGTGTTGCAGTGCAACTGAAGTGGTTATGAGACAGTCCACCTCTCCAAAACAGCATACTTCCATGGGCTAATTAATTATGTGCAATAAAGTTTTCCATTACCGGGCTCTAATGTGCATCTCTCCCCAGTTCCTGCCTTCTCCCCCGCCTCCTAACTGGGGAAGAAGAAGGTTTCTCATTCTTACAGCATGAAAGAATAAACAGGTTTTTCTTCCATCTTTCATCCCTACTTTTTTTCATGGCCCCGTTAATCAAAGCTTTAAAATTTCACATGTGCATAAGTGATTCATGCTTTGCCATGTCTGACCACCACCTACAGGCTACATCGTACAACTGTTGCTTATTATTTCTCATTATTCTTTTTCAGTAAAGACAGTGCTCAAGCTAATTACTTAGCATTAATTTATATTTCCCAGTAATATTGTAATTTTGCTTTGTTTGTTTTCATTCCTGAGCAAAAATTCCATTGATTGGTCCCCAGTTTCATCCAGAGTCCTTGCTGTCTCTCCAGAGATTACAGTTCATTAAAAACTCTGTTGTTTGTATATGTAATTGGAAAGAATGTGTACTTGGCTACTAGCTAAGAGCAACAGTACATAAATTAAACATTAGTTAAGATTATTTGTTTGTATTTTTGGAATCCCAGTTGATATACTGACAAAATACTTGCAAAAGCATCTGTGAAACACAGCACTACCTAGAGCAGCTGAGGTTTTGCAAACAGCTTGGAATGCACTGATTTACATATAGAATTGGTTATCTATGGATACAACAAAATTCTCTCCATCTTTCCAGAAACTGCCAAGGAGTCTTCAGTGCTAAAACAGTCATTCCTTATTAAGGCAAGCTTTTTTTTCCCCCCAGACTTTTTTCCTATTTTCTGCTGAGATGACTACATGCAATTACCTTCTGTCCATATCCAGATACATTCTTTCAGCTTCTTCAAATCTACTAAAATAGGCTGCCACTTCTGCTTGCTTCATTGACTTGCTCTGCAGGTTGCCTAGACGCTTCACAAATTTAATACCTTGATAATCTTTACAACGTACAAAAGCCTGTTCAGCAGTCTGCAGATCCAGCTTTTGAAGAGCAGCTTCAGCCAGGAGACGCCTGTGTGAAAAACAAACATGACAGATGGAAAAGCAGCTATAAAGTAAATTAAACAAGGATCCATGTAACTAGTCATTATTTAAAAAGACACTGAGGTTACTGAAATTGTATTGTTTACTAACTAATCTCAATTCAATTGTATGTTTGTTCCCAGTACATTCTGTGATCTATCCAGTACTTGCTCAAGGAAAGATGTTCAAATAATTGCTAATATTATTTTGTTAGCTGTTCAAATGGACACTGGCTTGAGAGGAATGGGCAGGGTTTGAGTATTACAGTTGTCCCATGTGAAATGTGTTGCTGGCCTCAGTGCAATTCTATTTAGATATTTCTACCTACACATATATCATCACTTCAAGCCTTGATGGCAGCTTCAGTCTCAAGGCCTCCAATTAAATTGTCCATGAAAAATAAATTATTCTTCTAATTCATTTGGATGTTCCTTGTCCAATTAAGACAGCAGGCTTGGAGAGCAGGGCAGTTTGGGAAGCCTTGTACTGGTATTGCCCCGTTGGTTAGTTCTGCAAACAGAGAACCGCTACCTTCGGGACAGCCGACGTCCACAAGGTGCCTGAATAAGGTGTAGAATTTTCTGCAGAAATAAGGCTAGGTAAATTCAGACTGGCTGTTTGACACTGTGAAACAAGGTCAGTGCAGTAGGGCACTGACAAAACCAGTAATATTATTGCTGTATTCAGTGACTGAAGCCACGCTTCAGCACTATCAACTCAGTATTTTGAATCCATTTGAGAAGGTCAGTATCCCTTCAGCTTGAGTCCTCATCACTGACTGTCGCGGTGGGAAGACTCGAGCACTCAATGTGAGTGATCAGCAAGCTTCGATTTATTGATCAGCATTCAGCATACTTATACAGTTCTTAATGAGATCATACATATTCTGTAATCTAACTAATTCATTGGTCACTATCCTAAACGTCAACCCCTCCCCTAGTTCCTCATTCTTGGTTACTTACTCCCTTATTTCCCATGCCTTAGCTGACCGTAAGCATCCTGTTATCGTATAACAGCTGCAGTCAAGGACAGCGTGTCCTTACCACCTTAGCACTTCGGACTAGCAGAGTCCGATGTTTCCCAAAATCCTGGTCAGCCATCTACAGTATGTCTATGTGACCCTTGTCAGCTAACCAGTCCTCCACAACTGACATCAATGAAACCAAGAGAAAAACAGAATGGCAAATCTAATCGATCTCCAGCACACACCATCCTGTTTGTTACATTCTATCAGGAAGGGCACTGTCCTGTCCTGATGTAGAATATATTTACTTTATATCCAGCTTTTCTAATCCATCTCCTCTTTATAAATATGTGACATAGCGTATGTTTTTCTTTGCACAATAAAAATTAAGTTCATGGCAATTTTGGAGCAAGGTGAACAGCATTTGACATATATTTTGTGATTTTACAATATAAAACTTTTACTGAGATACAGACTTTCAAAACTAATAGTCATTTTATATGAAATAAATAGATGATACTAGCAAAAAGCATGAACGACTTCAAAACTCCAAAAATTGTTAGCTAGTTGACGACATTATAAAAATTAAGATTTGCAAAACTAACGTTTTACCCTACGTACTCAAATTAATAAAATTACAATACCATTACAGAAACTTTCAACATGTAGCTTATCAAATCCTCTTTTTCAGAATGTAGACATCAGAGACAAAAACACAACTGGATAGGAAGGAATGCTTTTTGGGACAACCTTTTTAAAGCAAGTTGTCTTGGCCAGTCTTTCAGCAATTCTAAATTCTCCTCTGAACTGTCAGAATTAACAGCGAACACTCAACCCTCCTTCATGCAAGTCAAACATACAACACTGCAAAAAATCAGTTAGCTTCAAAACAGAGTCAAAATTACTAAAGGAAGGTACAGATAGAGAAACAATGTCCAGAGAGTTTCTGCTACTGGTTTTTCATTAAATTATCTACTGAGGCATTTACTCTTCCAGCTCTTATGATGTGGGATATTAAATAGATTTCCAGAACTCCTGTTTTCACAAGTTTACTCTTACATGTTTGCTGCACAGGCTTTTCAACTTTTGTTTAATATCTGAGTCCGTGTTTAGTTTAAGCATGCCAACATCTCCTTTTCTCAGATTACTTCTGAGAGGCTGCATCATAACATGATTAATGTACTTATCCCTCCTCATGGCTGTCTTTTATGGCCTGTCCAAAATGCTACAAGGTTCATCAACTGCTCTTATCTTGTTATCATTCTAATGTGTTCCCTTTACTGGGTTTTAAGCTCTTTGTCATCAAGGTTCAATATAAAATATATAAATAAGCAAATAACCTCTCAACTTATGACCAATTTGAAATTTAATTTAACCAACTTAAAGTTATCTTTCTGCTAGCTTTTTCATTGCCTTGAGACTGAAGGCAATGAAAAGCAAGGAGCACTGTGTTTTGGGGCTCATACAGCATAGAGCAAAAAGGTGTCTGGAGCCTGTACGCTATACCCACTGCTGTGACACACACAGCATGCCTTCCATGTCTTTTTCCTCTCCCCTTAAATGATTCTGTTTAAAGTGTATACTGCTTTAGCTGGTTTTCATTTGAAGTTCTGTACTTTAATACTAGATCTGTCTGAACAGGAAAAGAATACAAAAGAACACAAATTTAAATAAAGTTGTCTTATAAAGAGATTTTACCAAAGTCTGGGATGTGGATTGTCTTCTATGAATTGAGAAGATTCCTCAATGCCAACTTTTTCAATCAATGCTCGACTGTCTCGTAATGACCGAATCTCAAAATTGATGATGTAATCTTTGTCAGGATGTTCAGGATTCTAACATAATAGATAAAGAAACATAATTTTATTCCGTGTCACCTTTATTTTCAACATAGATATCTACTGTTCAGATCACTACGGCAGACACCACCTTTTTCTACAAAATAAAATGAATTATACTTACCTTTAATATTTCATCCAGAAGAACAGATTTGATTTCTAAATCTTCAAAGTTGCAGATATATCCAGAAGTTTGTATAGGTTCCTTAAATTTAAATAAGTTACAAAGGAATTAACTTGTATTCTGTCTGATTAAATCCTAACCAAATCTGTTAGGTATACATAAAGAGATTTTCTTTTTCTCCAAACTAGGATTTAATTGTATTTCCAACAGGAAACAAATACTAAAATCATTAATGTTACTGACAATTCCATATTCCACATACTTAAAAATCTTCATGTTTTTTATAACTAAATTATGAGAAAGAGATAAAGGAACGCCTCCCAAAATTTAGATTCATCTGAATTCAACTGGAACAGGTTGAATTCAACTGGAACAGGTTGCCCAAGGAAGTTGTGGATGCCCCCTTCCTGGAAGTATTTAAGGTCAGGCTGGATGAGGCTTTGAGCAACCTGGTCTAGTGGAAGGTGTCCCTGCTGATGGCAGGGGGATTGGAACTGGATGGTCTTTAAGGTCCCTTCCAATCCAAACCATTCTATGATTCTATGAATTGTGTTTTACAAATATCTTTACTAAAACTGTGTTTATATTTTCCAAAGCCCATAAAAAATATGCTCCTGAAAATATCTCATATATTTAAGAAAAATATGACAGCATTTTTATGTTTTCAGGACTGATAGTTCATTTTACTCCCACATTAGACTGACAAGATTTTGAGATTTCCAGAAGAAAATTTATTTATAGAAACACTTGCCTAATCGAATGGTAAGCACAAGAATAATACTATCCAACATAAAGCCATTAACTTACAAGCAATTTGTAAAACGAGCAGTTTATGTGTGTTAATATTTACCTCCGGATCCAAGTTTCTGAAAACATACATTCTTGTTTTTTCCATCATTGCAAACAAATCTGGATTATCTTTGGCCCATTTCATATCCCAGACATCTTTGCGTTCCAGTTTCAGCTGCTCCCCTGTCACTTGCTGTCCTGCACTGTCTACAACTCGTGAATCCAAGTCAAAGAAAGTCAAAACACCTGAAAGGTCTATGACAGCAACACGGCTACAGAAAAACAGACAAAGAATGAGACAATGAGTACCTAATTATTATAGAATGATGGAATTCATAGAATTAGTATTTTCACAAATTGTAGTGGTTTCCTTTAAAATCGGCGACCTGTGTTAGAAGCAGATCTGTAACTTACCTGGAGTTGCAGTTCAGAGAGAGCTGATATGCATGACAGTTCAGGGAATACTTCTGTACTATAGCAACGCTAGGCAGACTGTATCTCTGAATGGTGCCGGATTCTCTTCCCTAGAGAAAAAGCAATGGTTGCTTATTGACAGCATTTTTCCATCCATAAACTCTTTTAAAATGTTTCATTTATATGCTGTCCAAGACGAAAGAGTTTTTGGATAAGTGGCAGAGCAGAAGTGGAGAGAGGGACTGTCACCACCCTAAAAGTTACGAATTCTGCTATTTAAACAAGATATTTTCTTAAGATGCTACAATTTACAGATCTGCCTAAGTCAGGGATGTTAAAACAAAAAGCCATAGTCCATATACAGCCCACAAAACAGTTTCAGGAGCCTGACAGTTCCCCATGAACCTTCAGACATGGTCTACATAACAAAAAAGGAGAACACTGAAAAGATCCCTGTCCAACTCAAGCAGTGCCATATGACAGCACCAGCTTGGGTCTGAAAGCACTACAGCTGTGTTCTTGTAGTGCTGTCTGCGTGCTAACAAGTCTCACCAATTCCTTCAAGACCTGAGCTAACTTTAAAAGTAAATGCTGTAAAATATACTGGTTATTCAAAGGCTTCATTAAACATAAACAAATTTGAGTACCAATGTGGTTTATCTGGATTGGATACTAGATGATCCCCACTAGATGTGGGGATTGGAACTAGATGATCTTTAAGGTCCCTTCCAATCCAAACCATTCTATGATTCTGTGATCTTTATTTTGCCAAATGACACACCCATGCCCTGTGTCAAGACACAATGAGGTCAATGATGAGTTTGACTCCCCTGGACTGAAATGATCACTGCCACTGCTTTCTCATGCCATTTCTCTAGACTGAACATGTCCAGTTTATTTTACCTGCTGTTTAACCCTTATGCTGGAAATGAGTCAATATTAAACTTTAAAGTCATTCAAATTTTATTCCTTTTTTTTTTCCCCCAAAGCCACCCCTAAGATCCTCAACATAAATCAGCTCTCATCTTTGACTTTTTCATATCTATATACCCTGTAAACTGAAAAGCAGATTTGCTCACAAGTGTTAGAAAATTTAACCACTGTAATACGCATTCAGCTTCAGCACACTTATCTAGACGTAGTCTCAAAGGCATTTCCTGTCATTCCCTTCCTTTTAACCACAGTCACTGATTAATTATCCTCTTAATTTCATTTTCTCACTCTTATTCTTTAAGCACAAACAGAATCCCATAGTCACCTACTAACCACCTCACTTTTTCCCGCATGACATCCTTATCTCTAAACTGGAAACGT
>NW_010320214.1:0-9366 GCF_000700745.2 Antrostomus carolinensis
CAAACCCGGCACCCCCGGCCGCGCAGAGCCGGCGTCCCCGCGTTTTCTTCCCTACGCCCAGGGGGACCGCGATCAGTAACTGGTTAATGCCGAGTACGTGTGGAGACGATGTGGAAACACGTGTAAGTGCCGAGGATAACGGTGACCCGCCGAAGCACCCGCTGTCGAAGCAGCGTTCACATCACTGCCGTAGTATTTGCTCCTACCCAAAACCAAAGTACCGCACGCAAAAAAAAACCAAGGGCTGATGAAAGTTTTGCAACTCGACCCAGCGACACAGTATGGGAAACGGACCCGATAACAGTACAGAAAGTCGTGGTTTAACCAAAACTGCTGTATGCACATCAGAGCTAACTATCTTGTGAACTTGGAGAAATTTAACTTACAGAGAGGAAGACATTCCGTTCTTCAATAACTCTCCCAACAGCAGGAGATCTGTTAGCATGCAAATAATTCCACAAAAATAATCCTATATCTCAGGTGCAAGCCACACCTATAAAGCCCGGCTTTCCCCCCCCTTCGATGTAGATCAAAAGGGGAGAATGCTTGTCTACACTGTACTTGGAGCTGAGTGAGTTTTAACCCAGGCACACTGTCCTGCAAGCTGTGTAGCTGAAACATCAAGTTTTGAAAACTCCTGGCGTGCGTGCTTCTGGATCAGCAACACGCAGTTAAATGTTTCTTCAGTAGGCTTGTTATTGCCATCTAAAACATCGCCCTTAACTTGTTTCACATCAAATTTACCTTATTTTCAAAACATCAGACAAGCAAAAAATCAGGCAAACAAATTAAGTAAAACTTCTTTTTCAATAAAACACCACAACATGGACTACTGCCAAATAGCTCAGTGCATTACTTTTCATCATCTAGGATACTAGTTTTGTATCCTTTTATATTTCAGAGCATGTGCTCAAAAACTCGCGTTCCTTCACATCTGTTAAACTCTGCATACTTGTGGCTATTGCAAAAACACTCCACAATTTTGAATAATGTCCACTGACCTCTGGAAAAGTCAATGCAAGAAGAAGTTTGGATTGAAATTAATTGGCAGAACCACTTAAAGAAAATTTTTGCAGTGCCTGCCTGTGTCATGATTAACCTGCCACTTCAGCGAACACAACGCTATCCAATACTCAACAAAAACCATCCCCATAGAACTGTAAACACTTTCAGATGCGTCATACTTACTGTAAATGCTATCTGATCCAAAAGAATTCCCCTGGCAACTAAAGTCAGGATTTTCCAGCCTGTTTATACATAGAAAGAGAATTTGTGACGTTCTAGAACACAGCAGACATCACAGCTCACTAGTTCTTGAACGTGACTCGTTTACTGACCTCACAGTGTAGATTTAATCAGTACTGGAAATAGAAATAACTTTGTTTATAGTATGTTTGTAAGTGTACTGTTAAATGCTTTTGATGAAGCAGAGATGTGGTTAACATATGCATAGTTATCTGATGACCTTATACAATGATTTCATTGAGGATAAAATGCATAATGAAGTGAGGTAAAATGAATGTGTATGACATTTTTTTGTTGCTAGCCTGGTAGCCTGCCCTTCAGCAGTTCCTAAAAATCAGATATTGGGAAACTTGTCTTTCTTCACAAGTAAACATCATCCCTTCTGATACTTAAGAGAGTAAGAGGGTAAGGTTTTCCCAGTAAGTTACACAACAACAAAATAAACTTGAGGGATACCATATTTAGGTAAACCTAGTAAAACATTTATTTTAGCACTTATTTTCCTTCTTAACCATGTCACAGTAATAGATATTAGCAACAGCACCTTATATTCAGGAACTTTTATCTACTATCCACCTTCCCAGAATATCTCAAAGCACATGAGAAACCAGAATCCATCACTGACAAGGAAATCCCACCAGCCTTAGAATGTTTCTCATGATCTGTCCTTTCCGACTGCCACCCTTTGAGTCTGGCTGCCATGGGGACCCGATTGACCACTCGGACTAAGTAAACCTCCTGAGGGCCAATGCCAGACTATAGACTTGCTGGACTCAGCACCTCCTGCCAGTTCTCAGATCAGAGAGCTGTCAGGCCAGCCCTTATAGCTTAAGTGGAAATAAAGGTTTTCTAACTGGTGACAAAGTACCCATCAAACAAGCACACATGCTTTGCTCCCGCAGTTCTGAAGGGCAGAACAGCCATAGGAAAGATCTTTCCTAAACAGTACCAAACCTCTAAAATTTTGCCCACACTTTTGTTGTTATACAATGTGGTAGAAAATGTTGTTGAGGTTAACAGCTTTTCAAGTATAACACCCTGTCACCACTAAGCTAAGAATAAAAAAATCATTATCTGCCACACAGCTTTGACAGCTTCATAACACTGTTTCTGACCTCTGTGTTACCTCAAAGGTAGCACCCTGTAATTATTCCCAGCCAGGACTGATCTTCTAATCAGGTTTTTTGGTATAGGCAGATATTCAAGCTTCCCCATGCCCCCCCAGCCAATATTAGAAATCCTAAACCAGATTAATTTCTGAAAATTAGAGGGTTTTTTAAATTTCAAAGGTTCTTTTTATATCTAATTAGGCTTTAATAAGAGGGAGAGAAATACAGTTTAACACCAGTTGCTTTAACAATTTGAATGCTATTTCATATATGCTTTTAGAAAAAAAGGAAGTGACAGCAAATGTTCTCTTTACAGTTCAAAGATTACTACAAACAATTCCATCACATGTAGCTTTCAGTACAGTACACAGAGAAAAAAAACCCCAACAACAACAACCAAAAAACCAAATAAAAGGCTCGCAGACAGAAAAAGCTCAGCTATAATCATCTGGTACTGCACACCTACTTTTTAAAAAAGGATGCTCTACTGCCTGTTTATATAAAAGATTTGTTTCTTCACACAGCTCCTAGCACAACACCAGAGATAGCTGTACTTTTATTCACTGCCTGATTTGGGAACAACCTCTGTTGAATATTTTCAAAGGGGAAAACTACTACATAGCAATAATTAGAAATAGTGTCTACTTTAGTTAATGGTTCATCATGATTTTCATATATGTGTCCTACTATTCCCAGAGAACAAAAAGCAATGCTAGACTTTTCTACTAGCGCTCAAGTGTATTTTTACTAACCTTTGCAGTACTTCAAGGAATTTCGGCATAGCAGAAGGAAAAAGTAAGTACAGATTCTTCATTGTTGTCCAATTGATTGAGATTGTTTGAGTGGTGCAAAGAAGCTGGAAAAGAGTTGACTCAGCAAGCACACAGCCAAGAGCTTTGACCACTGTGTTGCCTTAAAATGGGAGTGTCTTGGAGGCAAGACAAGGTCATCATCAAGCAGTGGCATAATCCAGATAGACTCAGCATGTGCATCATCTTTTGGGGGTGCAGGCAGCTGGAAGAAGCTCTGGAAACCTCCAGGCTACTCTAAATGAAGAACAGCTGAAGATCTACTGTGAGACTCAGAGCCTGGACATCTTCCCTGAATTTTATGACCATATTTTTGCTCTTTCATATATTGTCAGCTTGAAGACTGGAGCACCAGAATTGCTGGGCCAGGAGTTTCAGTTTTTCTTACTACTACAGGATTAAAAAAAAAATAAAAATAAAAATAAAAAATAAAAAAAATCCTCTGTGGTTAAAACTAAGGATTTTTCTGTAAAGGAGGATGTTTATACTTACAACCTTAACTGATGGCCTATATACTGAAGTGACTGACATTTGAGTTAATGTTGGCACTTTCTATTAAACATAGCCATATTAACGTAGCATAGAAATAGCATCTGTTTTCTTAGTAATCCATTTTACAACTGAAAAAAAATTGGTTTAGGTTTTACTGAGAAAATTGTAAATACTGTGACTTAAAAGGCTATCTTTGTCGAGTGTTCATATGTCTTATTGCTGATAAAATGTAATTATGAAAGCTATTTTTGTTTAATGTCTAGAAATTTGCAGACATCCCTCCACAATCACGAGTAAAACAAAATACTCTTGATCAGATTTTGGAATGAGCACCTGGGAAGACACCTCTGCTGAAGCAGATTTCTCAGAAACTGCTTTGATGGTCCCACTTTGAACACTCAACTTCCTTCCATGACAGGAATCTCTCAAAGTTTTCACTCTAGTTAAGAAAAATCCCTTGTACCAGTTAGTAGCCTTATGCATAGACAGTGTCCAAATGACCAGGGCTAGTCTTTTTTCAGGATGTGATGATCTGCAAACTCCCCCAACATAGTGCTTTATACAATGCTAGTAGCACTAGCCTTAGGCTAGGGAAACTGCCTTATCTCCTTGAACAGAGAATGTAGTACCTCCAGGAAATAACAGGAGCTAAATGATAAAGTCCAGTTATGCACAACTTGTCAAAATACTTGACTTCACTTACATTATAAAAAAGGACTGTATAAAGAGATAAACAGACAAAACACACATTAAATGAGGAGGGTTTTTTCCGTGTTTTTTTCCCCCCAACATTTTATATTTCTCTCATGGTCTCACAGAAATCCACATATGCCATTGAACAATCTTTCTATACCCTAAGACTGTATTTCAAGGGCAAAGGTATGAACAACATGTGTTTATACTCTTAAAAAAACAAGTAAGCGGAAAGCTGCAGTTATCTACAAGAAATTATTGGGCATTTGGAACAGGCCTATTATAGTTAGTTCAGAGTAATTAAGGCACTTCTTACTCTTATAAATATAGAACTGTATCATTAGAGTCTCACTATGTAGTTCAGTTTCACTGTGTGGGGATGGGGAAGTTACTTGTGCTGGCTTCCTCTGTTTTTTTCTGTTAAAGATCTGGTCTACTTCTTCAAAAAAGCTTTGGAATGAAGTTACACATATTGATATAATTTGTTCTAAAGCCTAGAAGTATTTCTGTATCAAGGATTTGTAAATTCATCCTAGGAAAGAGTTTTGCAATGCCAAAGTAGTACAGCAGACTTATCAGAAAGGCTTTCATTACAGTCAAGCAGTAAAACATACATTCAGTACACAGAGTGTATTTAAATAATTTACTGCTTTAATGACAGAGCACATGAAAATGTTTGCAGTGTGAATGTTTAAATCCACTCTTTGCTCTTATCGAATATCCAACAAGGCCAAATAAATGTTCTTCTGTTACCACACATCCCTACTCAATGCTTCCTCCCCTCCGACCACTTTGGCAAAGGACTAACACATTCCTTGCCTGTAAGATCTGCCAGAAGGACCACTGTCATGCACTCACTGGTGAAAAGAAGTACACTCTTCTGTCAAGCAGTCAGCCTTGCTCAAAATGAAGAAAAAGAGGATAGCTTTCCATTTTCAAGTAGCAAAATGTCCTTTGCATGCATTCTTATTGCTTTCTTTTAATGAACAAACTGCATTTTGAGAAAAGGTCTTTTTTTTTTTCTTAAATCTCTTTTTTTTCTCCCAACAGCTGTAATTGTGTTGATTCTGTACTCTCAGACTTATGGGCAAAGAGTTCAATAATATATTCATGGCTCAAGCTGCTTTCTTATCCTATTTCTTGTATAATACAAAAAATATTTTTTCTAGGTAAGAATATGAATCCTCAAGATCACTTCCCCCTGCAGCTGTAAAACAGTGTGATTCTGAGGAGGATACTGCTGTTGATTCAACATAATGAGAAGTGAGATTTTCAAAGCAGAACAAAATTAGAGGCAGTGAGCACAAACAGAAACACAGGAGGTTCCCTCTGAACAGACGGAAACACTTTTTTATGGTGAGTGTAACTGAGCAGTGGCACAGGTTGTTCCCAGAGGTGGTGGAGTCTCCATGCTTAGAGATCTTCAAAAGCCATCTGAAAGTGGTCCTGGGCAACTGGCTCTGGGTGACTCTGCTTCAGCAGGGACCAGGTGACCTCCAGAGGTCCTTTCCAGCCGCAACCATTCTGTGATTCTGTGATTAAATTAGCAGCTGAAAAAATAAAAGCCATTTTGGCAAAAAGTGGGTTCAAGTAGCCACACTGTCATGTTTGCTCTTCTATAATAGTCTCTGACCCTAGTAGAAGGGATCAAAGGATATTAAATTGTCCCATCAGGATTTTGCTGAAGAGCTCAACTAATATATATTATATTCTGGGCATTATGATGAGAACAAGAAATACAAATCACTAAATTTATATGTGTAAAACTTTACTGCTAAGAAGTCCTACTAATAATTTTGTTTTCCTACTTTCTTAGAACACATGATCAGAACACAAAGGAATAGCTCAAGTTTTTGTCAAAAAAACAGTCCAAGCCCCTTAGAAACCAACAATTTCACTTGTAAGCAGATTACTGCTGGCTTCATCTGAAATGTCAATAACTCCAAGACTCAGAACCTCTGTTCTGTCACAAAATCTTTATTACCAACTGGAACTTGTTTAGATCAAAAATAAAAATTGAGAGTGTCATCTAGCAAAGAATTTCAGGATCTCTGTTTGGTTTTGAGAGTTCCTCAAAAAATTTACAAATACATATTCAAAAATCAGAATAAAATAAAAATAAAGGTAGTAAGTACCAGAACAAACAAAGTCTGTTTCTCTAAACATTTGTCTCCTGGCTGATGTGACTTCTGAACTTCACAACACCCAACAGTGCAGCCTGAACTTACACTATATTAAAAAAAAAAAAATAATGCCAAGGTTTTAAAAAAGCTTCAGCAGGTCTTTGCCAAAGAAACCTTAATAGAATTCGTGGTGTCTAATAAAATGGGAAAGCCAAAGCTTTCCAACAGCTGAGGATTCATACTGGTTCTTCATCTAGACCCTCAGTTGTCTAACAAGAAATGTGCTCAAACTGCAGGTTTTTTTTTTTTTGTTTTTTTTTTTTCTTAAAAGACAGTGTCAATAGGCTCCTCTATAAAGTTGCCCATTTTTACATAGTTTATATTTAATAAGTTTCATAAATCACTACCTCACTAAGAGATTTAGCTAACAGAGGTCAATGATTTCACAAGTTAATAGGTGGCTGTTAGTAATACACACCTATTTCCTAAGGAAAGCTCACTAAAAATGTCCCAAGTGTTTCTGGTGGTAATTCTAATTTGAAACAGATTTGCATGATCTCGATAAAATAAACTAAATGAACTGATGGCAAAAGAGAGCAGCTGGAGATTGGCTTTATCTCAAAGCCCTGGACATTGCAGGAGAGAGGAAACCTCTCAGCCTTGCCCCAGCTGGGCAGCAGGAAGCCTGCTCTAACAAAGCAAAAGGAGAAATACAAGAACAGCCAACCTCATTCATCTTGAGAAAGGAAAGCACCAGAGAGGGCAGTAGCAGGAACGAATTTTCCTCCTTTCTTTTTATGCAACTGTCCTTCTCTTCATACCCAATTAGCTGAGGTGTATTTACATGGAACAAATGGGCTAGACTTCTGCACTCTTCCCTAAACTAAGAACACAGGTGACCAATAAACATCACTTTTAGCTTCAACATTTATTTAGTTTTTAATGTTTCCTTCTCAAGTCCAGTGATGTTTGAATCAGCGTTTGGGCTAGCAGCACGCTCTGTATTACTGGACTCTTGCGCTCTACTGAAGATAACAGAAAAATGTTGAAGTACCTGTCTGAATGGATACTCTTGATGGATTATTCCAGTGAGTATGTGCTGAACCAAACCCTCACTCTATAAAATCTACAGGTCATCCACTGCACCTCCTGTAAAATTCAACACTTATCTCTGACACTGCTGAAGAACTGAATAAACTTTTTGCCTACAAATTTTAAGACTAAGGAGGTGGATAAACTTAGTTTGGTTTTAGTAAGGTATTTCTAACAGAACCTTTACTGTTATCATAAATATTTTTATAATCTAATTTACTTTAATGTCATTGCTTATTAATGTATTCAAAATATTATTATAGTAGTGCCTAAGAGCCCCATTCAGGATTAGATCTCATTGAATAATAGATGATGCAAATACATAAAAATTGTGGGTCTTCTTTAGTTTTTTAAGCACAATCTCACTTCTTTTTATGCTGGTTTTAAGATAATATTGTTTCCACTGGTTTGATTTTTGGCTTTTGTGGAGGAATACAAACACTCCTTTGGAAATCAGATACTCCTCACTATTACTAGATTTATGTCATGGATAAGAAACTTACAGTTCAAACTGAGTGGACCGTGTTAGTCATACAGTTTCTTTACACTGGACAATGAGTCAATCATTATTTCTGCTACATTTCTGTGTCATACTGCCTCGGGAAATTATCCCAGAGGCTACTAACCCTCGAGCTGACATTGTAAGTATCAGTCACTGTTTCTGTGGCTGTGAAAAGGCCAGGCTGCGAAATGGTTTGTTTTGGATGACAGGTAGGCAAGGGACAAACGTCATCCAGCAAAACCACAACACGGCTCAACCTGCTCCTCCATGTGTCAAGTTGAAAACTTGACAAACACTGTGTCAGTCTTTCCCTTACAGCAAATTTCAGCTCTTTCACAATATTCATTAACATTCAATTCCCTGAAACCCACGGAAGGATTTTTTTCCCCTCATATTTCTTTTAGGAGCCCTGCACCAAACACTCAGCATTGATTTATATGGTGTCACTCTTTCATATTAACTGATGACCTGCCCCTAATTGTTAGGTCAGTGAAATAAGAGATCAAAAGTAGGGCAAGAACAAAAAATTTAGGTGAGATACATTACAGTAATGATTAATCCACCTCGTTATGGAGTTGCCTTTTTTTTTTTTTTTTTTTTTTTTGAGAAAGATTGCCTAATGTGTTCTTTTCTCCTCCCATGGATATAGTTCCAAATTAGAACTGATGGGAAATTTTTCCATCCCAGGAAATTTTTGAGATTTAAAAAAAAAAAACCAAACATATACCTATCCTACTCCATGGAAGGGTAACACCAAACTGGTTCAAGGTTCTGTTTTTTTTTGGGGGGGGAGAGAGGAAGGGGGCTGTTTGGTTCTTCCCTCTCTAAAGGAGCGCAGAAATTTTTCAGAATACACGTCATTGATACTGGTACGCTTCCACAAATTTTGTGGGTTTTGAAAAGAATTATTTTCTACTGAAAAATAAAACTAAGATTTCTGAATCTCTGAAGATAATCCCCTACATTTGCAGTTGGTCTGGAATCTGAGCAGAGGCAATTGCTAGTTTCATAGTGCTGTCTGGTGCTCATGTGCAAATTTGCCCTGAGAATGAAGGAGCCCTAACAAGCTCACTAATGATTCCTCATCAGTGCTGCAAAAGGAAACCTGGCACAGTAAAGAATCAAAAACTTGTTTCTCAAAATGTTTTGATTTCCTAATAGCAAGGAAGAGCACTGTGGACTAAACATCTGTACTTCATGACTCAATTCATCACTGAAAGCACACTGTACTTAATCCTAGGACACTCATCTATGCAAAGAGTCCATTTCACTGTGTCAACAGGTTCTCCCCACCCCACACC
>NW_010320215.1:0-2030 GCF_000700745.2 Antrostomus carolinensis
AAACAGGACAGGAGAGCCAGCCATGGACTCACTGGCAAATTGAGAATGTGGAGTCCCCCCTGCTCGCCCCTGCACCCCCCAGCCTGGGGGGATGCTGATCGGCAGGGGCTTGGCATAGGGCCCACGCGCTATGCTTAGATGACAGGGGGAGGCTGCAAGCGCCGGGGAAGACAGGACTGGAATTCGAAATGATGTTGACAAATCGGAGAAATGGCCTGAAAACAATCAGATACAATTCCAAAGGACAAGCGCCAAGAGCTGGGCTGGAGCGGGAAGCAAATCAGCCCAGCGAGCGGAGGGCGAGTGGCCGGAGGGCAGGGCTGCCCCGCGGGCAGGAGGGCAGGGCAGAGCCCCGGCTCGGCAGCAGGCAGCAGCGTCGGTTTGTCCGAGTTTAACATCAACACCCAGGACAGTCCCAGACGGATAAACAAGGTGTGCAGAGGGTCAGACCCCCAGGCAGGATGTGCTGTGCAAGTGTGGTTGTCTGTGTGTGCAGAAGCTGCATTTCCAGATGCCCAGCAGCCAGGCAGGTGCTTGGAAAAGCCACTGGGAGCTAGGAAAAAACAGGAGAAGCTTTGTTCATTTGGGATACGGGATCTGCCAGTTTAATATGGGATATCTGGCTGCCCTGCAACTGCTCTGAGCAGTGGAAAGGACATTGCTCAGAGCTGCATGAGAAGGAGCACCATTCGCAAGGCATCTGAAGCACTTCTGGAGGCAAGGCCTCAGTGGGAGCCCTGTGCCTTGCCCGGGACCACATGTCAAGAAAAATCCAAACTAATTGGAAAGAGTAGAGAAGACGGCAATAACAGAGAGCCGTGCTGGAGATCGGCTGGAGACACTGGGGATCTGGGCAAGAATGGAGGAGGCTAAGAGGCTACATCCATAGACAAAATAACTGCTGCGAGCACAGAATGAGGGAGGGGGCTTTCTGGAGCATCACAGCCCTAACACACGGTAGAAGACAGCAGCAGTTAGGTGGAGTCTCCACATGGGAAAAGCTGGCCCACAGCCTGGAGGAGTGCTTGGTGGGACTGATCCTGCCATGGTGCCCTCCAACACCCTCTTGATGATTCATCCCCATCAAGGCACAGACGCTGGCCTTTTCTATTCTTAGGCCGATCCAGATGAGGGTTTGGTAGTGATTTCCCCATCTTGCCTCCAAGCCGATGGTTTGCAGCACCCAGCCTCCCACCACGCTCCGGCACCAGCACTGTGCCGCTGCGGTGAGCCCACCCTGCCTGGCCACCCTGCAGGGCTGCTGCTCCTCAGCGCGGGCACAGGGGATCAGCCCAGGGGACCACAGATGCCATGGCTGGGGTAGCCCGGGTGGCTTGGGGACACAGGTGATAGGACAGTTAGAGCCCCAGGTGGGCAGCAAGCATCTGCCCAAGGGGAGACCCCCAGCAGGCAGCCCTCACCCGATCCCCTGCTAGTCTGAGTGGGTAGCGACACAGATCCTGCTTGCTGGGCACTTCTGCTGCCAGCCCAAGCCTGTGAGACCACTGCCACGTCTTCCTCACCAGCTCCACACACTATGGAACCAGCACTGGCCATTGCCCGGGGGGACGTGGTTCTGGGGCAATCATTAATTTTGATCTAATTGAAGGAAACGTGACTGTGGAGCCCAGCTGGCTGCAGCGCTTGGCTCTGCCTCATGTTGGTCGGATCCTCCGAGACCCTTGCAAACACGTTGGCTTAACAAGCACAGCTTCCTCCCCTGGCCTCCCCGGCATGCTGCCGGTGCCCGCCCAGCAGGTCAGGCTCTGCGGTGAGGGTGGTGAGTACCTCAGCCGTGGGGATATGTGGGATGACAAGATGTCCACTCCAATTACAGGAGAGCAGGGCTGGTGATGTGTGATGAGCATGCTGGGCATCACCACCCGCCGTGGGGCAGCCACAGAAGTGGTACTGCTTGCACCCCACTCACCGAAAGCTTCACGCCGTTCTCCTGCGCCCATGGGGAGCAGCGGGGCTGGGAACGGCGGCCCTGCATGCACCAGGGCAGGGAGCAGAGCCAGCGCTACCAA
>NW_010320215.1:2184-2562 GCF_000700745.2 Antrostomus carolinensis
AGGGAGCCACTCCCCAGTTTAGCCCACAGTGGCAGATGACATGTCTGCCAGGGCCGGCAGATGCATTGGCAATGCAGCACCCCATTAACGCACTGACCCCATTTACATAAACTACCCCCATTAAACACAATACTTTATTAAATGCCTTATCCCAATTAAGTGCAATACCTTAATTAATGCAACACCCCAATTAAAGACAACACTCCCATTCAATTTATTCCTTCATTAAGCGCAAAACCTCAATTACAAAGTCTCTTTTGTAAGCTGTCTGCACGAGCTCACACAAGGTGCCTTGGACATCTTTTGCTGTCGCCAGAAAATCAGCGCTGGGTTTATGCAGCTCTTGGGGTCCTGCCTCCAGGAGTGGGTTTCAGCAGG
>NW_010320215.1:2636-3818 GCF_000700745.2 Antrostomus carolinensis
AGAACCGGGTTAGATCCCATGGACTCTCAATGGGATAATGGGTCAAATCTCAGCCTGGTGTATAGGAGAAAAGGGTCTGTGATGGGCCAGGATGATTCCATGGTATTTAACCCCAAGGAGCAGCTGAGAACTTGCTGTTTACCCTCCTGACTTCCTCCACCCAGAGATGCTCAGCTGTGAACCCATCCCAGCCAGCCCCTGCCCCCGTGCCCGGGGAGAGGCAGCAGGCAGCAGCTGCTGTGGGCTGCCCACCCATGCACATCAGCCCCCGCTCCTGGTCTCCATCTAAGACACCCAATATGCCATGGACCTTCACTGCCCTGGCTTTGCCAGGCTGAAAGCAAGAGGAGCAGCAGCGACTGGCATCCCCTGTCTGTGTTCTGACCCCGTCAGTACAAACCACCTCCAAACTGAGCCAGCCACGTGATCACACCGCACAAACATCCTTGCTGAGAGAAAACACATCTAAAAGCCTCCCCAATCTATGAAGAACAAAGCAGAGCCCCCTTCCTGGCAGGATGGGCACACATTTCAGCACAGAGGGTGTTCAGCATTACCAGGAGGATGCTCAGCCCAGCACCTACCTCCAGGCTCCGGGTCCGGCAGCGCTCGCTGGCCCGTGACCAGCAGGAGGTCAGGCTTGGCTAATGCTGCCCTCTGGTCCTGAGCGGGATTTGTGAAGGACACAGCCTCCCTGCCCTCAGAGCATCCCCTGCGGCTGGAAAGGCTGTCACAGACGTGACCAGAGAGTGGCTGCGTGGCAGCAGGAGCCCTGGCTCTGAGCATGGGGCACTGGGGGTGAGCGCAGTCCCTCCTGCCCTCGGCACTGTTGGGAAGGGGAAGGTGTCCTGGGAGCCATTGCTGCAGTGTGCAGAGACACTCGCTTGGTTTTACAGCCTTTTATTGCTGCAGCTGGTTGATCCTCCCTGGTCTCTGCCATCTTGAGGAGGGCAGCTGGGTGGGCTGGCATGTGGCCGTGCTTTGCTGAGCAGCTCGGTGGCAGGACATGGGCCTGGTCTGGGGTGCCACTGGGCTTGCACCACCAGTGAAAGCGCTGACTTGGTGGGGAAACTGGGCTCAGCACCCTGCTGGGACAGTCCCAATGCTATCCCTGCACAGCCCACAGCAGGAGCCCCCCCCCTCCCTGCCACTTGTCACCTGCCTAGTGGTTTATAAAACTTT
>NW_010320215.1:3920-7778 GCF_000700745.2 Antrostomus carolinensis
AGCCTGTGCTGCCACTGGTGGTCCGGCCTCCCCTGGCCCTGCTGTGAGCAGGGCACCCCTCTGCTTCACTCCCTCCCAAGCGAGAAGCAAGCAAAGGTGACTGGAGGGCAGGCAGCCCATCTTGGCCACAGTCCTCCCTGATCATAAGCCAGGCCAGGAGACCTTCAGGGGAAAAGGAGTTGTGGGGAGCATGAGACCCTAAGGCAGTTTCTGACTCACAGGCAGGGGATCCCTGGCCCTGCTGTGAGCAGGGCACCCCTCTGCTTCACTCCCTCCCAAGCGAGAAGCAAGCAAAGGTGACTGGAGGGCAGGCAGCCCATCTTGGCCACAGTCCTCCCTGATCATAAGCCAGGCCAGGAGACCTTCAGGGGAAAAGGAGTTGTGGGGAGCATGAGACCCTAAGGCAGTTTCTGACTCACAGGCAGGGGATGCTTGGATGGATGAATTGGACTGAGCCTAGGGGACCACCCTGCTCCCAGCAAGGGAGCACTGGGTGGGCTCCCTGGTGGGGTGACCCCCAGCCACCTTGTGTGGCCCTTGAGCACCAGCCAGGCGTTCCTGTCCTGCCCTGGCAGCGCCAGCCCCGGCACACACCAGGCTGGCACAATGGTGTGCACAGCTGCATGTGTGGGTAGGGGTGCTGCTGAACACAGCTGTACAGGCACAGCTGGCACAGCTGGGAGGGCATCTCACAGCCAAGGGGACATGCCCAGAGCTGTGCCACACCAGAGGGGCAGGGTGCAGATGGGTGCAGCCTTGCTGTGGCAGGCAAGGAGAACGAGAGTCCCATCCCACCCCGAACAGCCCTGGTCCTGCTCCAGGGAGCAGATCTCTCCTGTGCTAGCATGGAAGCAGAAGGGTGATGGATGCCACAGGGCTGGAACCCAACACAGCAGTAGCAGTGAGCCCATCACCAGGCTCTCTAGGCATCTCTGGAGAGGTGCAACCTGCAGGTAGCCTCAGGAAAGGGCACAGGTAATTCTGGCACTCCAGCAGCACCTGCACTGGGCAGCGGGGATTGCACCCATCCACCACAGCTCATCCGTCTTGGACATGTCCCGGAGAGATGCAAGGAGCTGTATGGGAGGGTGCCCAGCCAGTGGAGCACGTGGATCTGCTCGTCATGCTCCAAGAGACATTGCCCAGCTGCTCCCTGGTGCCCCCCCCCGGCCCCTGTCTGCCCCCACCCCCGTCCCCTCCAGCCACTGGCACCCAGTGCCTGGGCAGTGCCCTTCTGCTCTTCCCGGCCCCGGACTGCTCCTCCTGCCCCATCTGCAGCACTTTGCCCAGGCAGCCCCTGCCTCCTGCTTGCTTTTCCTAAAAACAACAGAGCCATAAACTGCCAGCAGAGCTGCCTCAGCACAGCAATAGGGCTGTGGTTTTAAATGCACCCAAGTCAGGAGATGGGAAGTTATGGGTCCCCAAGCAGCCGTAGCTCAGCCGCATGGTGCCCATGACGGCCGGGTGTGTGCACAGCCGTGGTGCCGCGGGCAAGGGGCAGAGTTAGCGTTACCATGGGAACCATCGCTCCCCTTTTCCTGACATCTGTGCGATTACAACCTCAACTTTAATGTCATGGCCCCATCAACGGCACATGCGGCAGGGGCCCAGGACTGCCCCTGCCCCTTGGCGGCTGGTGGAGAGATGGTGGCCAGGCTGGGTCTGCAGAGGAGAGTGTTAAATTTAGAGGAGGCCATAGGGAAGTCCTGATGCGAGCTCCACATCCCGGCCCCTGGGGCTAGGATACAGCCCAGCAGCAGCCCCGGAGCCGAGCACACCACGGGCATGGCGCACAGCTGGCCACCGAGCACACGGCATCAATCAGCCCCAGCACGAGCCGTGAGTGCTGACGGCACGGCGGGTCCCGCCCGCTGCGGAGCACATGGCTAACAGCAAACATGTTGCGTGTGCTGTGCCAGGCACTGTGGAGCCAGGCGCCCTCCGTGCCCCATGTGCTGCAAACGCTGGGCACGCCGCTGGCACGAGGCATGGAGAACACTGCAAACGCTGAACACTGGGCTTCATCCTGAGCACGCTGCCAATGGGGACAGCGTCCTAGCACCGATCATCCTGGAAGTGTTGGCCCCAAACATGAGCTGGCCTGTTGCAAACATGGTGCCTTCAGGCACTGAGCGGCAGCTCCCTGCACACAAGTGGCTGATGCTGAGTGCTGAGGGCACTGAAAACCGTGCTGTGAACACAGGATGCATGGTGGGCTGTGATTGCTGCATGTGCTGCAGAGCGAGCCTCGACAGGGAGAGCACGGGCTGATGGCACCGCTAATGCGAGAGCCGGCACTAGCAGCGCACACAGAGCATGCTGCCCCTCCAAGGTGGGCTGGCATCTGGCACCAAGCACAGGATAAACGGAAAAAACACCAGTAATGCTGTGCAGCTCTGTAAACAGCAAAAGCATCTGGAAGCTTGTACCGACCACACCATGTGATTGCAAAGCACGCAGCAAGTGAGCAGCACATCAGGCACTGGGGGCTGGATGCAGGGCAAGCAACAAGCACCCATGGCTGTGGGAGCACGCTGGCAGGCTGAGCCCCCTGCCAGCACTGAGCACCAGCCACAGCGCCAGAACTCTGCTGTGAACCCTAATCACACCATGGGGACCAAAATGCTGAGCACACGTCAGAGAGCAGGCTGGTGTGAGCACCCACTGCACTACAAATGCCAAATCTAACAGGTGCCAGGCACACCTCGAATAAGAAAGGCTGCCTGCCGAGATTGCTGAGCGCTTGGCAAACATGAAACCACAGCTGACACCAAATGCTGAAGGCACTGCAAACATCAGCAGCAGCAGGTCCCACACCCTGAGCACACCGCGTGTTCCTAGTGCTGCCGACACCGAGCGCGAGCACTGTGCAAATAACAACAATGCCACAGGTATTAAGTGCTGAGCACTCTGCAATTATCAAGCAAACCGTGGGCATCAAGCGCTGCACACACCACGACCACAAACACACTGCAGGCACCAATTTGACAAATACACTCCTGATAACAAGAGTGTGGCTGGTGCTGAGTGCGCTGAAAAGAGCCGTGTGAGCGTGGGTAGAGAGTGCCATGGGCTACTGCATACCCCTAACCTGGTGCAGACACCGGGGCTGTTGCGTGCATCAGCTTGGGCATTGTCTGTGTTGCAAATACCCAACATAGCACAGGCACTGAGTGCCAACCAAATGCTTCTCTGGCTTCTTGTTATATGCTGTGCTATGAAAAGGAAGCGTGCCAAGGCACCACTCTCTAAATGCACTGCAAACACCAAACGGGCACAGACACCAGGCATGGTGACCCCATGCTGACTATGGAGAGCTGGGCACGCTGCAACCAGCCCTCTTCCTCTAACACCTTTCTCAACACCCACTGCAAAAAGCAGCTCCCACAGGTGCCACATCCTCTGAAAAAAGCATCGAGTACTGGCACACCACATGTCCCCAGCCTGCATCAGTTGTGCAACAGCAACCCGGCAAGTCACTTGCGGCCAGTGCTGAGCGCACTGCCAGGGGGATGAAGGCAGGCCTGCCCGCAGGCTGCCGTCCCCACAGGTCCCCCACCCCAGGGTGCGTGGGGTCCTGCCTGTCTCTCAGGGAGTGACAAGCATGCAGGAGGGCCGGCAGTGCAGCGTGTGCCGGTGTGCTCAGGGCCTGTTATTTCATTTTCACTTGTCCCATCCCATTAGCACAGCTGTCTGCCACCAGAGAAGGGAAAATTGATGCTAAACGGGATATCAATTTATCATGGAGTGTGTCACCCGCCACACGGCTCTGCCAGCCGAGCAGCAGAGACGCGCTGCACCAGCCAAGCAGCACCTGTAATTAACAGCTCGTCAGCCTCCCTGCGCTGCAGCCTGGGC
>NW_010320215.1:7820-9584 GCF_000700745.2 Antrostomus carolinensis
ATCCCAGCTGCGGTGCCACCTCCGCCTCTGTCCAGGACCCCAGCATCCCTCCTCAGGACCGCATGTGCCCACCTCCCACCCCGTTGCCAGGGATGGAGGCAGCCGGCAGGTTGCACATGGGTGTGCTGGGGTTCTCAACCCATGGGATGTTTGGAGAGAGAGGTCTGTCCCCTGTCCCAGCCCCGCCTCAGGCCGAGGTGCCCCGGTGAGAGGCAGACCCGTAACTCACAGGGTGATGGTGCCTGGTGAGTAACGAGCTGGGAGCCCAGCCCTCAGGCCTGAGTTACGGCCGCTGCCTGTGCTCAGTGAGACATCAATCCCGCGGGCAGCAGGGATAGAAACGTAGCGTTCAGCGTGCTGGGAAGGGGCCACGGGACAGGCCACCAATCCTGGGCAGAAGGGTGGGATGCCAGCACGGCCGTAACTCACAGGGTGATGGTGCCTGGTGAGTAACGAGCTGGGAGCCCAGCCCTCAGGCCTGAGTTACGGCCGCTGCCTGTGCTCAGTGAGACATCAATCCCGCGGGCAGCAGGGATAGAAACGTAGCGTTCAGCGTGCTGGGAAGGGGCCACGGGACAGGCCACCAATCCTGGGCAGAAGGGTGGGATGCCAGCACGGGCATGTAGCGGGCACAGCTGGAGGGGACCCACTGGGGACACCCGTGTCCATGTGCCCACGTCCCCATGTCCAGCCCCAGGGCAAAGGCATGCTGTCATGTCCAGCCCACACTGCTCGGCTGTGGGGCCACAGCAGGAGGGACATGTCAGATGTGGCTTCTCCCAGCCCTAGGGATGCCGGTGGCCATTCTCTGAGAAAGGTGGGAGCAGGAAGGAGGGACAGGGCCACCAGGACAGCCTGGCACAGAGCCAGGAATAGGGTCGCAACCCAGTGCCGGCAATATCTCGGAGGGGTTTTGCACAAGCAAGTTCTCCATCTCCACTACTCCGGGCTGCTCAGCGGTGCCCCCTCCTTCCCCCAATGCCCCTGCCATAGCGGGGTGCTGAAGCAGCACAGCCCCTTCCCCACCTTGCCCTGGCAGAAGCAGGACCAAACCCTGACCCAGCTGTGGCTGGGCACTGCCACCCCCCGCCCTGCACCCGGCGTGCCCGGGCTGTGCGGCAGGGGCGGGGGGGGGGGGGGGGGAAAACGAGCGGGCGGCCAGCGGAGCAAAGGCTGTTTGTTGCTTTGATGTTAAACACCCAGAGATGAAATGTGTGCCCCGGGGCTGGGTCCCTTGTAGCCAGCCAGCCCTGGCTGGGAAGCTGTGCCAGCGCTGGGGCCGATAATTGGATGCATGTTTCTTCCAATGAGTTTGTATCATTTTTATGTAAATTTGACATTTTCCTGATGTTCTGTAATGTGCACAAAGCAAGTGCCGCTCCTGCCGTCGGCAAAGCCTATTTCCTTCCTGTCTGAAGTGCTGTGTTGATTTAAGGGCCTGCTAATACGCGCAGCCGGCCCCCCCAGTGCACATGCACGTGCCTGCACGTGGCTCACCGGCTCCGATCTCTCTCCATCAGCCTGGTGTGCAGCTCCCAAGTGCCCAACACCATGTCCCACCCAGTGCCGGGACCACCCAGCAACGGCACAGCATGGAGCTGGGCAAACTGAGACACCAGAGCACCTTCTGTCTCCATCTCATGTGCCACCAGATCTCTGCTGACACTGCCGGGTGCCACCTGGCTGTTTGGCTCATCCTGGTGGAGGTGGAGAGATGCCTCCACACACAGCATGGGGAGGGACCACTGGCAGCCCCCTTGGGGC
>NW_010320215.1:9681-12586 GCF_000700745.2 Antrostomus carolinensis
GTGCTGCTCATTAACCGCAGGCCCAGGGCTGCAGGGGACCATGCAGGGGAAGCTTTGATGTCTGTCGCCCCAGGAGCTGCTGCAGGGGCTGGGATGGATCTACCCAGGCATCCCGGGCCGCTCATGGACAGGGATCTGCCTGTCCCAGCCACAGCACCGCCTGCCCACGGGCAGCCGCCGTGGCACTGGGGGTCCCTTCCCAGAGGTAATGGGCCTGCTCCCACGTCCCCTGGCTTCTCGCGCCACACAGTTTTCCCGGGCTCTGTCTGCGGCGCAGGCGAGCTGGTTTAAAAGGCAGCGCTGCTATTTAAAGCCCTTATTGTTCGTGTCCTTGACATCGGCAGCTACATCCTGCTGTCGTTCGATGCGAGCGCATCCTGGCCCGGCCAGCCAGAGGAAGGCAGCTAATGAAGAGCAAGTGCAAAGACGCCTCTTCTTTGTCCTGATCACAAAGCGGCTTCCCAAACAGTCCCCCTCCACCCTGCACTGGGTGGCTATTTATAGCTCCCCTTCCCCAGGGCACGCCGGGAGTTTCCTCCAGACAGAGATGCGCTGGGATCCCTTCAGTGGGCGGCAGGATGAAGGCTCTCCAGCCCCATGGTCCTGGGAGCCGCTAGCAAAGATCCCATCCCTGTGTGCTCGCCTTGCAGGGACAGTGACGAGGGCAGCCGGGTCAGCCAGGGCCAGGGAGAGGGTGGGCTCCCCTGGAGATGAGCCACTGGCCCTGGGGGAGCTTCTCCATCTGGACAGCATTGCTGCCTCTCTCCTCTTCCTCCCCACAGACGGGCACACATCTGCCTCTGCCACTCCCCTGCTCGCCTCGGGCACGGGGCTGCGCAGCTGCGGGATGTCGTAGAGGGCTGGGTGCCCCAGCCGAGCCCCCATGCCCCGGACAGCCTGCCTCCGGGCACCCTGATGGCAGTGGGCATCTGCTGCACCCCTGTGCCAGGCACTGCTCTCTCTGGCAAGAGGCTTTGACAGGAAATTAAAGATTAATGTTCCCCTGTGGCACCTGTGCCAGCGGCACCCACAGTGCCAAGGACGTGCCTGGCATGGCAACCCGGGCTGGGGCAGGGATGCCCACGGCATGTGGGCAGGGAGCAGGGGGGCTGTGCGGGAGGCAGGAGTCAGGATGAGTAGGGAAATGATGTGACCTCTGGGCATTGAGACACCATCACTGCATTGGGCATCCAGAGCCAGGAAGGGAAATGCCACCCCACAGTCAGGGCAGCACTGGGGCCAAAGGGGCTAGAGAGGTGGCTGCGGAGGGTCACAGGTCTCGATGCTCTGCACAGAGCCCTCAGCCCCTTCCCTGTCTCCTTCAGCACGGGGGTTGGCTTGGCTGGGGAGCCACCAACCCCTCAAGGGGACATCCTGCAGCAGGCCAGGTGACGCCAGCTCCTGGCTAACTGTCGGCCTGGCACGGTGAGCAGAGCTGTGCAGCTGAGCAGGCAGCGTGATGCCAGGAGCATTTCCTCCCTCCCGCCGGGAGAGGATTAAGCTCAGCCTGGCTCTGGCTGGCAGTGGCCGTGCCCACATGGCTGCGCCTGCAGCTGCAGCTGCGCCTCAGCTCCCAGCACAGCTGGGTGCTCCATGCCTGCTGCACCCACCGCCCGCTCCCATGGCACTCCCACACTGCTCCAGGGCACAGGGCTGTGCCAGACCCCCTTGTGCCCTGCACTGACTCCCATGGTTGCACGCTGAGCCCCACGTGGGCCATGGGACCCATTGCCTCACTGCCTGCCCTGGTGACGTACCTGCCGTGACCATGGGTCTTTCCCAGGGAGCACCAGGCACCTTGGTGCACAGGGCTGTGGTTTTGTGAAATATGGGCCTTATAAATCCTGCTGGGTGCGAGACGTAATTCTCAATATATTTTCAAATATAGTTCAATTATTTTTCCCATATATCATGGGGAAATTGCATTGGCGAGTGGCGGCGCTAAGCAGAGAGCGCATGGCGGGGCGGCGTTAATAGGATTGTGCATGGTATTATGCATGAGGTCGTTCAGGACACAGTGGGGAACCTCGCGTGCTCCAGAGAGACGGGAAGGAATAAATCAGGCTATTAGCCCAGCACCTTGCTCTGGTCTGCAGGGGATTAATCTCCGCAGCATGTGGGGATCCCAGCCAGGCTGCCTCCCTGGGCTCCTCTCGGCAGCTCTGTCCCACTCCCTGCTCACATCTGCCCAAAGCACCTGGGAGCGGAGGCAGTGCTGAACGTGTCAGGGTCACCAAAGGAGGTGTGACACGTCACTGGGGAGCAGGCATCCCATGCCTGTGCTCAGGACAGGTGAGGCTGGTGGGAAACCCTGGGAAAGCCCTGGGTGTTTTGGGACCTTCTCTGGAAAAGCCTCATCCTTGACTTGAGCTTGCAGAAGCTCAAGCCCTCAAGCTATGGGCTGGGGACAAGCATGTCCCCCAAGCCCTTGTTCCAGCCCTGTGTGGGGTCCCAGCAGCTTCGTGCCCCATGCCAGGATGCAGGTGGGCAGCACGGGGTGCCCTCACCGCCTCTCGCCGTGAGGCAGGCGCTCGGCCGGCAGTACCTGGGGAGCAGCCGCAGCCCTCAGGACGGGCGCGTGTAATCAGCCAGGACAGTCACATTTCCTTTGGTTTGCCATGAATATTTATGCAATTTGCACAGAGCTGCTGGAGCTGAGCTGCCAAGCTGGAGGGGAGATGGCAAACTGGTTCCCCCCAGGTCCCATGGGACCTCCCTGGGGCTGGTCCTGCTCAGCTGTGCCACCGCACACACCACACCACAGGCAGCAGGCAGCGAGGTGGGAAGCAAGGGTCCAGGAGTAGCAACCTCGGGGATGGATGCAAGGGAGGGCAGAGTGCCCAAGGTGAGGCTGAGTGCTGCTGTCCTGGGTGCTGCTGTACTGGGTTTGCAGTGGGGACATCTG
>NW_010320215.1:12702-13495 GCF_000700745.2 Antrostomus carolinensis
CAAAAGCAGGTCCCAGCCGCGGGGCTCGTGGGCTGTAGCGCTGCCTGCCCTCTGCCTGTCCACCCGGGAGAGCCCCGCAGCCTCCGCACCACCTGGGCTGGTGCCAACAGAGATGGAGCCCAGCGTACAAGCAGCGGGAGGACCTGGTTGCATCTCTCCAGGGTATGTCTATTTGGGAGCAACTGTCATTACTCCAGGACCCAACTGCCACGGGCTTGTGCCAGCACCCACCTAGGTCCCAGAGAGGGCAGCAAGGGACAGCACTGCTGTGGGCTACAGACCCCTCCTTGGGGTGGCCCACACAGGATTCCCAGGGCTCTTGCAGAGGCTGGTCATCCAGAGCTGCCTCTGCATCCAGAGCAGGCAGGACACTTGCTCCCCTTGCCCAGAGCTTGGCCCTCTCGAAACAATGAAGAGGTTCCTGGGACTTGGCAGATGCCACCCACCCCCTGGTTTGGTCCCTGGGGGGCTGCCCAGCCCTGCAGTGGATGTCCCACAGCAGGCAGGGGGGTGAGGGACTCGCTGGGGGAGGGCATGGGTGCTCCCCAGCAGCGATGGGGCTGGTGGTGCCAGAGCAAGCAGTGAGTGCAGGTGAGGTTTACAGTAAAGGGAAAAACAAATTATTAATCATGAGAGCAGCCCCAGCCGGGCTGTCAGGGCCGCATGGGCTCATGAATATTCAGCGTCGGGCTGAGCACTAAATCTCATTTAAATGTCAGGGACCATTAGGCAGACAGGGAGGGGGCTGGGATGGCAGCTCCCCGTGCCAAGCCCCACGCCGCCGGACGGGCCA
>NW_010320215.1:13514-16730 GCF_000700745.2 Antrostomus carolinensis
GCACTGGCAGGGCTGGGCAGGCTCCATGCTGGTGCTCTGACTGTCCCTAGCCCAGTGCCTGGGTGCTCCTTAGGGGTGTCTTAGACCCCCTGGCACCTCTGCAACCCTAAATGTCTTCTGATTGCTGATGGGTGCTGAAAACCCACACTGATCACCCTACAGATCCAGACACTGCCAGGCCTGCTCCCCCTGGACAGGGGAACAAATCCTTCTGGATCATCCACCCAGGTAGACTCAACCTGGCAGGACACAGTCCCCTGGCCCCCAGCATCCTGGCCAACCCTCCTTATTCCTCAAGGCAACACAGGAGCAGCCCCACATCCTTCCCTGGCTGCAGAGTTGGTGAGTGCCGAGGGGTGCCGAGGGGTGCCCTGGAGGACCGAGGCCATGCTGGGGAGGTGTGGGCAGCACACCTGGGGCTCTACACACTTGGCATCCTTCTTTGGAGGCCACTGTGGAGCCTGTTCCCTGGCAGTGACTGGGCACCGTGCCTTTCCATGCCAAGCACCCTCTCTTCTTGAGCCACCTGCCTGCACCCAGATGTCCATGCTCAGGGTGGTGGCACGCAGTGGTGCCTGCGATGGCAGCAGGCAGCAGCAGGCAGCGGGAGGGAGCGAGGCACACCGGGCACTGCCTCCCCATGCTGGCACTCACACTCTCTCCAGCTCCGCAGGGGCCTGGCAATTACACGGATATGTTTAAGCTCTTAATCCTACTGAAGATTATTCCAAGGTCAGGGCGCGAGGCAGGTCCCCACGCGCTGCCAGGCTGCGACGCGTCCCTGCTGCCATCTGCCGGGACAGGCCAGCTGAGGGGATGCCAGCACCCTGGCATGCAGAGGCTCTCCCCGTGCCTGGGCCACCAGCATCCCTCCACCCATGGCATGGCCACAGCTGTAAACCTGCTGGCATCTCCTGAAGGTTTGAGCCTGGTGTGAGGACCCTGTGTGCAGCCTCTTCCAGGTGCCAGTGCCAGCATCTGGTACCTCCCCTGGCTCTCCTGCCTCACAGCCCCTTCAGCTCCCTGTTGTTGGCCCACACTGCTCTGTGGGAAGCGTGATGGGTGACCTGAGCCATCCAGAGGATTGAGGAGACCTTGGAAGAGGAGATCTCTCCAGTGGGACACAGTGAACATTTTGGACTTGCCATGGATGTGGCCAGGGGTCCAGGGCTGCTGTGTGCCTGTCCAGGAGGACACAAGCTCAGAGCTGCAGAGGAGTGTCTTGGCCTGTGTCTGAGGAACCCTGGTGACCAAAGAGATCGTTTACAAGCTCTGAAACTTTTATCATCACTGGCATTGGCAGGTGATGGTCTAAGAGCAGCAAGTGGCTCAGAGATGGTGCCGGGTGCAGGTCTGAAGCCCACTGGAGAGTGGAACCATTAACCACAGTGGCTCATCACCTGGGCTATGCTGGGATCTCCTCCAGGCACCTCCAGATGAACATGGGTGCTTTATGGGACCATTGCCCCTGCCCAGGGCAGGTTGTGTGGTGGCAACTAAAAGGAGGGAAGGTCCCTGAGAAAAGGAAGAAGCACTTGGGCTGGGCGGTGACACCCAGAATTCCCCCTGCCACCCTCTGCATTGGTCATCAGAAATCAGCACCTGCTCCCCAGCATGGCCATGGTCCTGCCCTGCCCATGGCTGACAGCTGACAGAGCCCTGCAGGACCTGGCATTTCCTCCCTGGGAAGATGTGTGAGTGCTGCAATCCATCACTGTCCTGTCTCCTGCGGCAGGGCAGCAGGCTGGGGGACAGGGCTCTGTGGGGCGATCTGGCATTAGCAGCATGAGGGAGTGGGGCTCCCTGGGTCTGATCCCAGCAGATGGTGAGAGGGTAACTCACACTGCACCCTCGGGTGCCATCTGTGGCCGCATTGCACTGTTTGCACCCGGGACTGGTGCCAGGCTCACCCCATCAGGCAAGGACAGAGCCCAGGACAGCACCATGCCTGCTCTTCACCTGCAGAGTCCCCACATCCCCTCCAAAAGACAATTCTCCAGCCCAGCACATGCTCTCTCCAGCTGCAGGACATGCTGGGCACCAGCGCTGGGTCTCCTGTTTTCGTCTCATCCAGTTCCCCGGTGGCGCAGCCGTCCCGCACACCAGCACACAGACACACCAGCCTCTGCACCCCATCCCACTACCCCACCATACCCCGCTTCCCACCCACACCCCCCAGGCCCCACGGCACTGCCCGTGCCCCAGACCCCTGCCTCTCCTCGTGCTACTGGTTGGGAAGGCTAAAAAAAATATTAATGATTATTAGGAAGAGCTAAAGCGGAATTGCAAATGTTATTTCTCTGGTAGATGGATGATAGCGGGGTGGATGATAGATAGCTGGATGGATGGATCTCTCTCCCTCCAAGCTGTAACCCCCTTCCAATCGCTCCCTCCGGAGCGCTGCTGTCACCTTGTCTCTGCTCAGAAGGGCTTTTACTGGCTCACTGGGGGATGCACGAGAACAGGTTATTAATACATGGAGAGGGGGATGGAATCCATTTGACTTGAAAATAGCTGAGAAACTGAACTGCACTTTTAAAATCTGCTTTTAATCAGAAGGAAAAGAAGAGAAGTTTGAACAATTAAGGAGTAATGAAGAGCTTTGGAAAAAAAAAAAACGCTCTCTGAAGATTAGCTAAGATTTTCACAGCACTTGGAGAATTTAAAGAGCTATGCTGGTGTTGAGCAAAACGACACAAATACTCCCTGTGAAAATCACAGGCGGTGGGACCGCTGGCGAGTGCCAGAGCCTGGATGTCCACAGGCAGGCACGGCGCCGGCGCACTCTGAGCAGTGATGCTGTGCTGCCTGCACGCTGGGGCTGGCAAGCAGCTGGCAGCGGCAGGGCTCACCTCACCCTGCCCTCAAGGTAACGGGAGCGTGGCCAGGAAGGACCCCTGGCCTGGCTGGGGGTGCAGAGCCGAGGTGGAGGCTCGCTCCAGCTGTGCAGCTGCCACGGCAAGGCTGGACCCATCCCAGACACTCCAAGCTCTCGGCGAGGGGAACAGGGGCAATTCCCCATGGATTTGAGTTTCAAGGGGCTGGAGGTGCTCAGTGGATGGGTACTGCTGATGGCGCATCGCTGGAGGTGAGCGCATGGACAAGCATCCCTTAGGTACAGGTCTGGCACACAGGTGGGGCAGGCAGCACCAACGCCTGTGCCTCCCGCCCCGAGCTGACCCCCGGTGCCCACTGCACCGGGAAGCCCGAAGGATT
>NW_010320215.1:16830-17191 GCF_000700745.2 Antrostomus carolinensis
GGAGGCGAGCGCGGGGGCGGCACAGCCGCGCACGACAGCAGCTGGGTAATTTTCATGCTAAGTGAAAAGTAAAGTGCACAGACTCTTTATTAGAGCGAGCACGGTGCGGGGAACAATGAAGGCAGTGATGATCGTTAACTTTCTAATCGGAGGAGAAAAGTCCTCAATGCAATTTTTATGGTAATAACATCGACACTAAAGATAATTGCTCCCCGCGTCGCGTTTAGCGCCGGGAAACTGTTTGGGAAAAAAACATTAATTTGCAGGAACTGAGCCAAAGTTTCCTTAAGGCAGCTGTTCCCTGTGCCACCCTGCCCCCAGCCCACGCTGGCACTGCCCGCTGGCTGACCCCCTGCCTGGC
>NW_010320215.1:17221-17494 GCF_000700745.2 Antrostomus carolinensis
CCTCACACCAGCCAGGCTGGGTTTGCACCACGCTGGGGCTGGCTGGTGTCATGGGGCTCTCCCAGCATCAGTCCCCAGGATTCAGCTCAGCAGGAGATGCTGGAGGTGGTGCAGCCCACTGCTGCGGTGGTGGAAGAGGGCCAGGAACATTTTGGGCGACGTGATGGAGCAGCGCTCGTGCTGCGGCAAAGGGGACGGGCAGGGCTGCCCCGCGTGCCGGGACCACCGCAGGCAGGGAGGGACGGGGGCTCGTGCTTCCCGGGGGATGATAAG
>NW_010320215.1:17702-20329 GCF_000700745.2 Antrostomus carolinensis
CTGGGTGTGATTCCCCCTGTGATCCCCTGCCGCCGAGCAAGCAATCGCCTCGTCTTTGAGCGCGGCGGCAGGATGATTTATCCCGGCTCCCGACGCCCCGGCTGGGGCGAGAGCACAGGGCCGGGGATGATGCATTGGGCAGGAGCAGAGGTGGCGGCAGGGGGAAGGCGGGAGAGCAGGGCACGCACACAGGCCACCACTCAATCCTAAATTAATTTTAATATTTGACAAATCAAATCTACTTAGGTGAGCCATGGGCCATGCGAGGGAGATTTATGAGGGTTTGGGGCTGTCGGCTGCGTGTGTAGCCCGTGTTCATGGCTGCCCCATGGGGCTCCGGCACTCACAGCATCGCTAATTCCCCCTTTCCCGGGGCAGGGGTACTGCTGGCATGTCCAAATGGCATGAGAGCAGCAAGAAAAACGTCCAGGCCTCTAAATCCTGGCTTATTAGGCTGGCAGGAGTGACAGGCCCTTTGCCTGCCCCAGCTTTGGGGCACAGCACCTGGCATGGCTGGAGGTGGTACCTGATGCCCAGGATGTCCCTGAGAGCTCCAGCTGAGCTGGAGAAGAGCAGTTGGTTCCAACATCCTGAGGACTGCTCTCCCATCGGTGGGGCTGGAGCCGTGTCCCATGGGTTGGGGGCAATTATAAACCTGCAGGCTGAGGAGCTGCTCTGGGAGCTGGAGGTGGTGAGGGGTGTGCAGAGCCATTCCCCCATAGGGTCATTTCAGTCCCAGCTCCACCATCAGCCCACAGATTCATGGGTCCCAGGAGATGACAGGAAACCTGATAGGTTTTAAGACAGCAACATGCCCTGAATCTGCAAGGTGCCTGAGCCTGCGAGGCAGGGAATCCAAAATGTTTACAGCCTCAGGGGACTCGGTGACTGCGGAGCAGGGAAGGCAGGCTGGGCTGCCAGGGACCAGCCGGCCACATCGGGCAGAGTCAGCCGGCATCCCTGATGTGCTCTTGGAAACCCTTCCCAGCAGTTCTGCAGGACTGGCGGGGGGAATCAGGGAAGCCCAGTACCCCATGTGCCAAACCCACTCCTGCAGCAAAGCCCTGGCGTGGGTGGCTCTCCTGGGCTGCAGAGGTCTCTCACAGTGATGCTGGAGAGTGGTCTTCAACACTTTTGGCCCCAGTGCCCCTCGCTCCTGCCCTTGGGTGAGGACCAGCCTGGACTCACTTCTTACTGACTCCTGTATTCGGCACAGCCAGGTTCATCACACCTGCGTGCGCAGGCAGGGCAAGCGGGGCTGCCCTCAGCCAGCCCTTGCCTGGATGATTCTACTACAGAGAGGTGGGACTGGGCTCTGTGCTGGAGACAAGCCCCACATCTGGCTGAAGCTTCACATTGGGGTGTCTCAAGAGGCCTACAGCACATCCTTGTCTTGAGGGACCTACAGTGGCACATGGCCGTGGCAGGGCAGACAACCTTTCCAACTCCTCCAGCAGCCAAGAGACAAGTGGTGTCCAAAGCCCAGGGCCAGCCAGAGCCCTGGGTGGTTCTGTTGCCTGTCCTGCCTGTGCCTCCTTCAGCTTCCACTCTGCCAGTGGCAGATCCTTCCACCTGCCCAAGGCGTGCCGGAGAACAGCCAAGGGCCATGGGAGAGATGTGAGATACAGGAAAGACAGCCTGTCCACAGGGCTGACACCCACACCTACATCCAGCAATTCTTACAGTATAAGACAGAGACCTCAAAGGTCTCAAAGGACTTTAAGTTGCCTGGGCCAGTAGAACCAGCTGAGAGAGGCAATGGATGTAAGGAGAAGGCAGTTTCCAGCCCCTGCCTACCCCTGTGCTTGGCCAGGCTCCCGGCTGGGTGCCGGGGCCAGTTGCTGCATCCCAGTGTGTCCTTGCAGAGCAGGATGCAGCAGGAGGGATGGAGGGCTGTGCCTCTGGGGCTGCGAGCCTGTGACACAGCTTCAACCCTTGGAACTGCACAGGGTTCCTGGTGGCTCTCTCCAGCCCAGCTCCAGCCCTACGGCTGCCCCATCCCCAGCAGAGTCAAACTGCACCAGCCCTGGTGATACATGGTGGGTGGGAAGGTGGGGTGGATGGCTTGTGGGCACTGTGTTACGGATCCAGCTCTCAGCAGAAGTGTATGCTCTCGTAAAATATCTACATTTGGATACAGAGATTTCCAGGGATCTGAGAACGCTGTGCTGATAATTAAACATCTGCTCCGCATTTGTCTGTCTTCCTTCTGCGACGTCGTTCCAGCCCTTGCTCTCCCTCCCTGTCCTCCAGTAAATGCTCCAGACTGGGACAGCATCCCCTGCTCGCTGCTCCGCCCCAGCCCAGAGGCACAGCATCCTGGGTCATGGCTGCTGGGAGAAAGAGGGCAGCTCTGGGCACTACTGGAAGCAAACAGCAGCTTCACTGCCAGCACCCGCAGCCTTCATGGAGCTGTGAAGCCGACAGCCTGCCCTGTGGCTCTTTTGAGCCCAAACAGTTTGCTGAGCCCCACCATGCATCGCCAGCCAGTGCTTGTCCATTCATGGTCCCCTGGGTTGAGCAAGCAGCTGCCACTGCCATCCTGCAACCAGGAGAGCATCAAAACAACCTCCAAATTGATCTCTGAGACTCTTCTGCAAGCCCCAGTCACGTCCTGCTAGGAGGAA
>NW_010320215.1:20423-20818 GCF_000700745.2 Antrostomus carolinensis
GCACCAAGGACTTCAGGCTGTCACAGGAGGAGCGGACCCAAACATGACATCTCCATGGAGCCCAGGGTGCAGCAGGCAGGGCCACAGTACTGCCGAGCAGATGGCACTGGGGCCTGGATCGATGGGACCCCGCCGGGTCCCGCTGGGGCTCTAACAGCTCATGCAGGGCTGGGGTGGTGGTGGGATGAGCCAGGGACAGATGTGGGTCCCTTCCCCAGCTGTGGTCCCCAGCCCCAGTTGTGCCTGCGCCCCAGCCCCGCACAGCTGGCCCTGAGGGGCCGCATCCCGCCCGCACTGCACTCCCTGCCTGGGTGCTGGTGGCAAGCTCGGGCACCCTCAGCGCCATGCCAGCCAGGCACTGCCACAGCTGCGATGCCACCTCTACTGGGGGGCCC
>NW_010320215.1:21071-25644 GCF_000700745.2 Antrostomus carolinensis
GGCTAGGGAAGATTTTAGCGGTAGCCCCTCCCCCCCCGCCCCAAGCCACCAATTCATATTCATGAGACTTCAAAGCATCTCTCCCAGCTCCCCTGCACCAAACCTAATCCTCTGCTGCAGATTGTGCCAGCAGCCCTCGCTCTCAGCACGGGGCCAGCAGCTGGCAGCCCCAGAGCCCTCCTGCCCTGGCCAGCCGTGGCCATGCAGCCATGCTTCCATTGCCTCTGCTCCCCCATGGCAAACTTGGCCGCAATCGTGGGGGGATGCTTTGTGCCATGGAGGTGCTGCCATGGGAGCCACAAAAATCAGGGGTTAGCAGCACGGAGGTGATGGTTTGTGCGTCCTCACCTGCACCTGGCTGTCCCTCCAGCCATCCAGAGAGGGCTGTGCCCACAGCACCCTGCCTGGACCGCCAGCCCAGCAGCATCCCTGCATGGATCCCAGCCCCCCAGCCCTTTGTCCGGCCCCCCTGTGTCCCCACCACAATCAGCAGCCAGCAGACATCAGGCAGGGGCTATTCGGGGGCGGTGGGGCGTGCAGAGCCTGGCCTGGCCGGGCAGCCTGCCCGCTCCCACCAGGGATGGGTCCTGCAGCACGGCACTGGTGGAGAAGTGGTGGGGAGTGTGTTGGAGGTCACAGCATTTGGAGGAGCAGGTAGGACCAAAGCAAGTATCTTCCCCCAGTCCAGCGCCAAAGCAAGTATCTGCCCCCAGTCCAGCCCTGCAGAGTACTGGAGCAGAGGACTGAAGGCAGAGGCACCCAGGGGTGTCCTCCTGTCACCCTGCTGCAATGTGGGTGCAGGCAGGGCTGCGGACCCCTGCAAGCACCAGCAGTAGCTGGGCCACCTCCATGTCCAGCTCATCCGCTCCGTGGCAGGATCCTGCTGGGCTCAAACACAGCTGGCCCCTCACGGACTGCCAGTGGCATCGTGCCACTGGCAGGTGCTGGCAGCTCCATGCTGGTGCTGGTGCCGGGAAGGTGCTGGCTTGGCACACAGTCCTGGTGGTGGGCGGGTGGGCGGCGGGACCCCCATGGAGCTGTCTCCTCCAGATGGTGAAGGCCATTGGAGCCGCTCTCTCGCACACGGAGCCATAAAGTTTATGGGCCTCATCATTTAGCTGTAATGGAAATAGTTAAATCTGTCTCTGTTTAAGCAAACTCTGCCCTCGAGGGAGCACTTGGTTTGGTCGGGCAGGAGACTCCAGGGGCAGCGGGTGCCTCCACCCGTCACCCAGGTAGCCAACCCTGGCACACCCGACCAGTACCTGGGAGGTCCCCATCGTGCCAGGATGGGGACAGGCATGTGACACCAGCATGGGGGCTCTTCCTGCGCTGCTGTCCCCAGTGCCTCAGTTTCCCCTCAGTGCAGGGAAGGTGAGAGTTACATTTGGGGTGACCAGGCAGTTGGGACTAGGCAGATTCCCTGCCAGCAGGAGCCAGAGTTGATGTGCAGGCAGATGGGCAGAGAGCACTGGATGCTGTGGGCAGGATGATGCTCACCTGGTTCAGGCAGGGCACCCACAGCCACATAGGGGTGACACTAGGATTCGGCAAACGCAGACCTTCCCCTCACAGGCAGGGGCTTTGGCCTGGCAGCCTGTCTGGAGCCTGCCAGAGCCCATTGCTTGGGGCAGGAGAGGACGTCACGCCTTGAAAGCCACTTTTCATCTCTCGCTGGGCACCACCAGGAGCTGAGTATGGGGGATATGATCCCAGCACAGCCCAGGCTCAGCTCCTGAAGCAGGACCAGGGCAGGGAACAGGGGCAGAGCAGCACCCTGCTGTGCCTCGCAGCACCCCTGAGCCCTGGCCTGGGGGCAGGAGGCTGGACCCCTGGCTGGGAAGCTGCCAGGGTGTTTAAAGAGGGCCAAACAGTTTCTTCCCATCAGAAACATGGAGTAGGTAGGGGTGCTGACCCCAAAGCAATAGAACTGCCTGGCAGCACCTGCCCCACATGCAGGGTCTCAGCTTAGCACCTCATGCAACCTCCCCCCCAGCCCCACATCTCACCTGGGATGGGGTGAGACCCTGAGGGTTCCCACACCACCGGAGTGGGTCTCCCCACCCATGCTTAGCCACGGTGGTGGTGGGAGCTACCCCCTCCTCAGCATGCAAAGCATGATTAATTACAGAGTAAATCATTAATATTCACAGCTAATTAAAGATCCTTATCATGAATAATGGAGCTCACTCTCCAAATTATGGGACAAGGATGAAGGAGGGGGTAAAAAGCCCTGTGGGGAGAGGGGGCAGAGGGGCAAAGATCTGGGGCAGGGGTACAAGGGGGAATGGTGGCACCCCCCATGCAGGGTATCTGGCTCTGACAGTGCCCTGGTAGGAGATGCCATGATGGGCAGGAGCCAAGGCCATGAGCGTTGGGGCAGGCATGGGATCCAGCCACACTGGAGCAGGGGCCAGGCAGCCCTGGGGGCTCCAGGCACCCCTGCCTGTGCATCTCTAACCTGCTACCCCAGTGTGTGGGGGACCTCTTTGTTCTGGCCTGGCTTTGACATCTCCCCACAGAGCAGGGACTGTCCTAACCCGGCTGGCACACAGCCCCCCAGCCAAGCTCATCCCAGCGCAGGGCTGGGATGGGGCTGCCTGGTCCCCTCGGAGCAGGTGGGAGGGGAGGGCACCGGCACTTTGCCTGAGCTCCTGTTATACAAATGAAAGGTTTTTAGTGGGAAAGACTCTGGGAGAGTAATACATCTCCCATATTGATCGCAGGCCAGGGACCAAGGCACGGCTTAAACAGTAATTGATTTCTAGCCGCCGAGATGTGTTGGGGAGCATTGATTTAACAGCACTGCAGACACACTGCTACTAATCTGATTAAAGTATTTAGCAGAAATGTTATTCTTTTTTTAAAAAAACAGAGGGAGGTGATGGTGCTGCCTGGGGCTGGGGGGCCGAGGCAGGGCTGTGGAGTGGGGTCAGCACAGCACCCTGCCGGTGGGGCCCTGGGGATGGCTCTGTGCCCATGTCCTGATCAGGGTGCCACTGCCTCGGGACACCTCTCCAGCCAGCGCTCACAGCCATTCCGGCTGGAGCTGCCAAGGACGCGTGCGAGCCCAACAGGATGCGGCCAAGGCAGAGACAAGGACGCGTGCCGGGAGCACAGGCGACACGTGTGCGAGCACCTGGCCAGCCGCCCTGCCAGGGTGGCCACCAGCTGCTCTGGGGAAAGAGCAGATGCAGGAGGTGGTGGAGGCAGCCCACAGAGGTGGCCCCAGTTGGAGGCACACTGGCTGGTGGAGCAGGCACATGGCCCACACCGGTGTGGCAGCAGCCAGGGAGGTGCAGGAGCTGAGGTCTGGCAGTGCCCACTGCCCCAAGTCCCTGCTCCCCGCAGCCTCCTGGGGCAGGGAGGAGATGCTGATCCAGGGGACTGTGCACACTGCTGGACCCTGACCACACAGCATCCCCACACACACCCCTTCCACACCTCATGCCCTGCCGTGGATGGTCAGGCTGTTGTGAGGAGCTCTCACAAGCCATCCCCTCCTGTCCTCATCCTGCCCCAGAGAGTGAGGACAGATGCTGTGCTGGTGGAGGTGGGACTCCCCCACACCATTCCCAGCCCCCACCAAGAGGCACCATCTGAGCAGGTGGAGGGGCTCCTCAGTCTCCCCATCACACACATCAGCCCAGTTAATTAACAGGTGATGTCAAACAAATAAATTATTCCTGCTTCCTATTGATTCTAATTTACTGGCCCCTGGAGAGCCCAGGCTCGTTTATCCCACCTGTCTCCCTTACTTAGCAGCTGCACTAACATCTGCCCTGCTCCCTTCACCTCTCCTGCTCCCACCTTCTGGGCAGAGCTGGGCACAGCCATGGGGCCCATGCTGCCCGCTGTCCCCTGGGATGCAGCTGCAGCCAGGTCTGCTTCTTCTCCCGGGCATGGCAGATGCCCCAGCACCAGCAGCACAGAGAGGAAGCCTGGCCACCCACCCTCATGGCACTCCCTGGTTCCCTGGGGATAAGCTTCATCCAGAGATGCCCTGGCCTCTGACAGCCCATTCCCCTCCCCAGCGCCAGCAGCAAGGGTGAGGGTACCAGTTCTGGCCACCCAAGCCCAGCCCCAGGTCCCCAGGGCCAGCCAGGCCCCCAGCCCAGGCCGTGTCCAGCAGGACAGCAGACGGATTTCCCCACTGTCCTGCAGAGAGGCCACCACTGCCCACACACCAGCCTTTGATGTCCGCCTCATCTGTTGGAGGCTGATCAAAGCCCGAGCCCCTCCCAGCTCCTGCCCCTTTGGATGCCGGATCAATAAATCGATCCCAGCTCAGTTGCTGACTGCACAGCCCTTTAGTCCTGAGTGGGCTTGGTTGGGAGATCCTGGGGAGGTACAACACCCTGGCACCCACCCCTGCCCCTTCTGGGGGGCTCAGCTCAGGGCCGATGCCATGCTAGTGACACATCACTAATGCCAGCCTGAGCTCTCCAACACGACGGTGGCAGCTGCCAGCCCTTGGAGCCAGGACTGCGTCCCTCTTGGGTCCGGGCAGTGCCCAGCGATGTGGCGTCATTCTCCAGCCAGGGCACCGCTGCCCAGCTGCGCCTGCACAGGG
>NW_010320216.1:0-743 GCF_000700745.2 Antrostomus carolinensis
CATGCGGCTGCTGCTTCGACCCTCGGATCTACCACATCCAGTGGACCATCACCCCACTGCCTCCACTGGCCACCTCCACACTCGGCCACGGTGCTGCTTCTCTGCCGGGTGCAGTGCTGCCGACATCCATCCCCGGCTACCAGCACTGGGAGGCACAGTCCGAGCCCATAATCTCCAGCACGGCCACCCCCACAAGAGCATCCCCGCCTACCGACATCCCTCCGGGCATCGACGTTCCCCTCAGCCCCTGTGCCACACCCACAATTTAGCCCTCAGGGACCCTGAGTATGACCCTGCAGTGTCCAAGGAGATGCTTCTCCAAGAGGCACTCAGGCTCTTTGGTTCCTCCTCAGGTACTGTGGGGGTCACCCAGGAGGATCCCATCAATGGCTCTATACTTGGGGACACTGGTGACAGCAACGGAGAGGGGACAGCGGTGGCCCTAACTCCCCCAGAGTTGCCAGTATCCATCCCAGGCAATGAGCACATGGAAGGACCATCTGCAGAGACCAACATCTCCAGCACCGCCACCCCTGCTGGGACACCCCCAGGCATCAACATCTTCCCAGGCAGTGACGTCCCCCTCCAGCCCCTCTGTTGTCCCCCAAAACCAGGCCCTTGGGAAACCAGAGGGTGACTTCGCTGTGTCTGAGGAGATGCCTCTGAAAGAGGCCCTCAGGATCTTCAACTGCTCCTTGGACATGGTGGGGGCCAGCCAGGAGGGTCTGAGGAGCAGCCCCATG
>NW_010320216.1:775-1003 GCF_000700745.2 Antrostomus carolinensis
CCCTGGGTCAGGTTGGGTTCCAGCCAGGAGGGTCTGAGAAGCAGCCCCATGGGGACACTGAGCAGGGACCCTGGGGACACCGATGCAGCCATCCCCTCCTGCAACATCTCCTCACTCGTGCTGCCCAAGGAGCTGCTCATCCCAGACTACAGCGTCCCCGAGGTGGCCAATGCCATCCTGAGACTGGAAGGGCTTGGATGGGGGTCAAGGGGTTGGAGCCTCAGGAGC
>NW_010320217.1:0-269 GCF_000700745.2 Antrostomus carolinensis
GTGGGGGGGCACGGGGAGGCACTGGGGGGCACTGGGAGGGTGCTGGGAGGTAACTGGGGGGCACTGGGGAGGACTGGAAGGGTGCTGGGAGGTAACTGGGAGGCACTGGGAGGTACTGGAATGGCACTGGGAGTAAAGTGGGGGATTGGGAGGGAACTGGGGAGCACTGGGAGGGAACTGGGGAGCACTGTGGGGCACCAGGAGGGCACTGGAGGGCACTGGGAGGGCACTGGGATGGTACTGGGAAGCACTGGGAGGGAACTGGGGGT
>NW_010320217.1:527-873 GCF_000700745.2 Antrostomus carolinensis
GGTGCACTGGGAGGCACTGGGAGGGTACTGGGAGGAACTGGGAGGGTAATGGGAGGAACTGGGAGGGTACTGGGAAGGATTTGGAGGTGAACTGGGGGCACTGGGAGCGCAGTGGAAAGGAACGGGGAAGCACTGGGAGACACGGAGGGGATACTGGGAGGGAACTGGAAGGTACTGGGGGTATACTGGGAGGGAGCTGGGGGGGGACTGGGAGGCACTGGGAGGGAACTGGGAGGGACTGGGAGATACTGGGAGGCACTGGGTGGGAAGTGACAGGTCACTGGGGACACTGGGAGGGAGAACTGGGAGAACATGGGGAGGTGCTGGGTGGCCCAGGAGACCGCCT
>NW_010320217.1:1236-1443 GCF_000700745.2 Antrostomus carolinensis
GGAAAGGGGGAGGGACTGGGGGGGAACTGGGAGATACTGGGAGGCACTGGGAGATACTGGGGAGGAACTAGGAGTTACTGGGAGGAACTGGGTGGCAAGTGACAGGTCACTGGGAGCACTGGGAGGGAGATGGGGAGCTGGGAGAACACGGGGAGGTGCTGGGTGGCCAAGGAGACCTCCTGGGAGTGAACTGGGAGTGAACTGGGA
>NW_010320217.1:1500-2084 GCF_000700745.2 Antrostomus carolinensis
ATGCAGTGGGGGGGAACTGGGAGATACTGGGAGGCACTGGGAGGCAGTGGGTGGGAACCACTGGGTCACTGGGGACACTGGGACGGGGAACTGGGAGGACACGAGGAGGTGTTGGGTGGCCCAGGAGACATCCTAGGAGTGAACTGGGAGGCACTGGGAGGGAACTGGGAGATACTGGGAGATACTGGGAGGCACTGGGGGGGAAGTGACAGGTCACTGGGGACACTGGGAGGGAGAACTGGGAGAACACGGGGAGGTGCTGGGTGGCCAAGAAGACCCCCTAGGAGTGAACTGGGAGTGAACTGGGTGATACTGGGAGGGAACTGGGATGGAACTGGTAGGGAACTGGTAGAGAACTGGGAGATACTGGGAGGCACTGGGAGTTACTGGGAGGCAGTGGGTGGGAAGTGACAGGTAACTGGGAGCACTGGGATGGGGATGGAGAGTTGGGAGAACACGGGGAGGTGCTGGGTGGCCAAGGAGACCCCCTAGGAGTGAACTGGGATGGAACTGGGAGAGAACTGGGAGGAGACTGGGAGTGAACTGGGGATGAACTGGGAGGCACTGGGAGTTACTGGGAGGCA
>NW_010320218.1:0-371 GCF_000700745.2 Antrostomus carolinensis
CGCTGGCACGGCCAGCACGGGTAGGAGGAGCAGGGGGGGGGTCACCATCTCCTTAGGAACCTGGTGGGACCCCATGGGCCACCCTGACCCCGCTCTGGGACTGAGATCTGGGGGACGTGGACCTCCCCATGTACCTCCTGTTGGCTGAGGTCCCATCAGAGATCTTGTCCCCAAGGGATGTCCCCAACTCTGGCCCTGGGTGCTCCCCCAGAGCCAGGCTGAGTGACCTTCTCCTTGCTGCAGGACAAGGGGACCTGCTGTCACCAGTGAGGACTTCTCCATCAATGAGCAGCACCCAGCACCCTGCAGGACAGGGTCCAGCCAGCACCACCCCCAGCAACCAGCGCCCCACAGGATGGGATGGAACTGGT
>NW_010320219.1:0-8175 GCF_000700745.2 Antrostomus carolinensis
ACGGGAAGGGAGCGCCGTCAGGGCTCGGGGGAAAATTACGTGTGGGAATGTCCGTGAGGATGGTACCGGATCGAATGCAGCTGGGAGAGGGGAACTGCGAGGTCGCAGGTGAAGCTGTTGGTCTGATGTTGTGGGGTCAGAAAAACTCACCCCCAGTATGCCGATTTTTACATCAGCTGCTGCCGTGAATTTATATCCAGAGCCTCAAAGCGATTGCACGCAAACAGGATCCTTGGACAGGAAAATAGTATTCGTATTATAAAATAAAATTAACAAGGTACCCATAGGTGGAGAGACACAGCAGGTCAGCAGCAGAATGAGGAAAACAAAGGTGAAACAGTGATACTATCTCACTGAGCAGGACAACTCCCACTGATTTTTGTTAAGTCAAGATTCACCCTGGGAACACCATCCCTAAATTCAGGCACACAAGAAAAATAAGCTCGTTTCAAGTCAAAAGCCAATTTTTAAGCGGACTTTACTAATCCTGCTTGAATATATATAAAAAGCATTTCTTACGCAGTTGTACAGCTAAATCAATACTACCATGGTGAAAAATGGTCCGTCAATTGCAGCAGTATCTATCAAACCAAGGATAAATGAACAGAAGCACTCTTGCCTCATGAGGAATAATGTCTCTTTATGAGAGTTCCAGATAAATGTCTTTCTCCTTAAAATATGCTGGCTGTGGCTTGGCATTCAGTTTTGATGGATGCCTGGACCTCACCTTGGTATTTATTTAGCAGCAGGAGACTGTTATCCTAAGAAAACATTCTATGCTTTTGACATTATCTTTTAATTAACATTTCTTTTTGTTCTGGCCCTTTGTGCGCTTGTCTCAGTATTAGTTCAGCATATCTGCCTTTTATTCCTTGTTACTGACTACTTAATGCTTGGTGCTTAATTAGAGTTTGAATGTTGTTTGGTTAACTAGATACAAATACAGTGTGTTGTTATTTCATTTTCATTTAAATTAACTTTAAACTTGAAAATAAACTTGCAAACTAGTTTCCGTATTTGTTGGATGTTGTACATTGTTTTTTGCACACGCTTTCCCGTTAGTCACTCATAACTAAACTATGACACCTACAATTCCCTATATGGAAAGTTTGCTTAATCATTCCTTTTTTCACCCCCAAAAACCAAATTAAGATACCTACTCCTCTGTTCTGGCCAGCCGTGACATTTGTTGCTTTCATTTTCCTCCCCTTGTGCCAATACAATAAGCTGGATTTTTACCTGCAGGCTGATTGGCACCAGGCCCCCCAACAATACCTTTTCCTTTCTCCATCAGGGGCGGAGACGTGCTCTCTGGGAGGCACCCCACGGAAGTGCTGCGCATATTTAGACCCATGCCTGTTCACTCTTGCTGGGGTACGATCCTTTTTGTCTCCAGCAGAAAAAGAAATCCTGATCTAGTTGAAGATGTCCCTGCTCACTGCAGGGGGGTTGGACTGGATGGCCTTGAAAGGTCCCTTCCAACCCAAACCATTCTGTGATCCTATCAAATATGATCCAAACATGTACCTATTTCCATGTAGGACACACTATTTATGATATATTGAATAAGAAAATATTGTTTATAGTATGTATTTACCATTTGGGCATCTGTGATTGTTATTCTTGATATTCCAAGGAACTGGAGCTGCAGACACCGAACACACGGCAGGTGATCTGCACGTGGGCAGTCCTCAGCCCAGCGGAGCTACGGCCACACGGAGGAACACGTACAGTGAGTTTCATTACCACACAGAGTTTCACTGCTGTCACTTACACTGCTAACGGCTTTTAAACAAACCATATGGGGCATCACGTTGTTGTTCAGTCTTACCTTTCCTGGAGGAAGGAAATTATTTCCTCATGCATTAGGGCTGAGAATGACTCGTGCTGGATTTTGCACATTCTCTGAGCTCCAGTTTTCTGCCAGCAGAATTTTCAAGGCAAATGGATTAGGAAACCTTACAGTGTGGTAGAAGAAACAGATCTGAGCAAGTAACAACATTTTTGTTTTACTAGTCACTCTGAAAAAAACTTTTTTGAAGAAAATTTGAGGTTCACATTACCTTTTTACAACATTGCAATATTTAAAACAAAGTTAAATTAGAAAAAAAGTCGGTCTATCCTGAAATTTTATTTTAAATATGTGTAAGTGCAATATTTTAACTTTTAAAAAAATCAGACTCAAAAAAATAATAAACTTTTAAGTTAACATCCATTCACAAAATATACTGGAATAGCTGAATCCATACAGTTGGCTAAAAGATATTTCCTTTGAAAGTTCTGCTGAGTTCTGATCTTCTCTTTACAAATTAGAAAAGCAGGGCAACAAGCATAAGTCAGCAGCAAATATGAGACACAACCTGAGTCTCAGAATAAAAGCACATACTCATACCAGGCAGAAGATAGTCACAGACCCTACAGAACCAGCCTTCTCTAAGTGGCTTGGAATCCTTCAAAACTAGGCTCCAAATACACCACAAAAGTGAGAAGATAGATTGATTACAACCCAGCTTGTACTGATGTTATTTCTCAACTGATAGCTCTGTTTTCCTAAGACAAAGGAAATGTTTTCTGCTTATACCATTTTGCTTCTGTTGAGACAAAGTGCAACTTGAGTGGTTTTGACAATATTATGGATAACGCTGTGTCCTGTGGTAAGGGAGTTTATTAATTGCTGCATACTTGAAAGCACAGGCATATTATTGTTATAATAAATAACCAGCAATCTATTAACTCTCAAGGTTTGGCCTGTTTAACGTGCTCTTTGTCATCCAGGAGATCATTCATCTCACGTTGAAAATCATAAAAAGCACCTCTGGGAGGACAGACTGCCTTCCTATGAGAAAGCCTTTTTTATAATGGGGCTCCACTTTGAACTGGATTCAGATAACAGCCCTGTCCTTCTGGGGACCTGTTTTCAGGCTGATCATGTAATTGGTCTCTTTAAAAGTTCAGGGATCCACTTGTGTGGATCCATTTGAAGATGGGTCCCAGAGTCTGAATTGCTAGGAAAAACAGAAAGCCAAGTCTGACTAATGACCTGTATGAAAGAGACTGGATGGTAGGGCCGGTAATTGTGCCAGTTTATTAAATCTGTTCAAGTAATTTGTTGCACGTTGATTCTTTAGCAGAATGAGGAAATCTGGCAAAAGCCCTTCATCAGCTTCTCAACCTCCCACAGAATAGAAAATGACTTCTTAGTTCTGATGTTCCATGATGGTGAAATTACTTAAACATGATGAATGGTAAAACATGAGAAGGGTTTTTCCATATCAAGAAACAGTGAAGTTAGAGTCAAAAGTCAGAGACAGCAAATTCATAATACTATGCAAATTGGGACTATGCTTATATGTTGGTGTTGTTTATGTCAGCCTTAATCAGTTAATAATGAATAGGACCCTGCGTTGTTTGAATCCCTATTCTCTGGACCTTGACCTGAGAGAACATACAGGAGTGATTGTATATAGGGCGAGTTATGTGACAGCCTGGCCAGGTAACCATCCCACTGGCCAACTTGGCAACAAAACTTACTTTTAGGATGTCCTGAAGCAAATTGCCTTCGTGATAATACTAAAAATCACACCCATAGGTTAAGACGACACCCCCAGGTGAAGACCCTTCCCCTGAGCATGCATAGAAGCACTTAAAATGATGTAACTGGTATGTAAATCACTAATCAATCAAGAATAGGTAGGAGATACTAATATGATAATGATGTTGTAAAATGTGTATAAAAAGGCATGAAGCTTGCTATAGGTGTGCTGGATTTGTGGAAAATCCACCGAGCATCCTGCACAGAATAAACACAATATTTCTCCTGAGTGGGTGAGATTGGTTAATTGCATGCTGGGCACGAATCTGCTTTTCAGACAACACAGTCACCCATAATCTATATCTGTGATGTTACCTTTGGGTCACCTGCCTCACAAGTGAAGCAGTACAATACCAAATTAAGAGTTGCTGTAATTTACAGTATTATTTTAATCTCTTAGAAACTTTCCAGGTACAGCCTGGAGCTGGAATAATGCAAGAGTTTGAATAATTCAAGAAGGTTTGATCAGGCCTGACAGGCACAGCTCTCCTCCTCCTCCATACAGAGGCAGTTTAGCCACCTCCAAAGTCTCACCCCCATCTCTCGTCATGACAGCTTGCCCTCTGTAGAAAAGAAAAGCATTGTGCAAGTCACCTCATTATGTTTCAGTTGTGAGATGCAAAATATCCTTCCATAAAGGGCAAGACATGCTCAGGACTGAAATAAGAGCCACGTCACAAACAATTTGCTGTCAAACTACTTTGAGTTGAGGCTTTTGAAACAGGTGATGTGAAGAAATGTGCTACAGATAAAATCAGGGATGAAACTTTTAAATGAATGTATAGAAAAGGGATTTTTTATTTACATTGGAACTGACTTTTCCTCTAAAAATTTTTGATAGAAAGTCATTCCATTAATTTCTACAGAAATTTTAATTAGTGTTTTTCAATCAGAAAATAATATTTTGAGAACCTGTGCTACTTTAATCTCTTTGATCCCGAGGGCTTTGATCTGCTATATGTGGTGACATGACTGAGATCAGGCATTTACTTCTGTGGTGTGTAGAAAATGTGAAATTATTGATTCCCGTAATCCAGCAGAGCAGCAAAAGGTCTGTGCTTTTTATAGGTCAGAAACTGATACAGTTTTCTTTCCTTGCTGTTGCTCAGGGCAGCTGGAAATGCAAGGCCTGCATATTCCTTAAAGATATCATTATTCTCGTCACAGTCTTATCTTCACTCTTACTAGCCTAAGTCCTTCTCCCTCACTGAATTACATCTAACCGAAATCCTCAGTTTTTAAAAACAGTAGAGCATGATACCACTAAGCTCCACTTTGTGCCTTCAGTGTGGTGCAATTTTCAAAATGAGAGATGTAGGCTATGGCAACAGAATTTAGATTATACAAATCCCAGCAAAGGTTTATCCAAACCAGACTTTAAATAGCCTTTTCAAATTCACTAGAGGGACTCAGCTTAATGCCTTGAGCTGACAACCAGGGAAGGAAGCCCTAAGACTTGATTTACTCTCATACACTTGTAAACACCTGCAAGTCAATATCAAAATGGAGAAAATTGTATTTAGTACAATGAGGTGCTTTCTGAAGCAAGAGAAGTTTTCAAGCAAGTGATTCATTTGCAGTTCCCTTCAGAGGTGTGGCTAGCTACTTAACTGGGAGCACATGAGCACAGGAGAGAAACACAATTAAATTCATTCATAACACATTCTCTATTACCTCAGATTTGTTTCCAAATTAATTTGTGTCCATTCTCCCAGAACATACTTAGAAATATATGTATGGTATATATAAATTTATAATTTCATTGCCAATTACAGAGACACTCTGAAGTCTAGTACTCTGTTATCTATCAAAATAAAAAGGGTTGTGTATAACACATACAGTTTTCATAATATTCAGTCCTAAGAGCAACACAAAAACTGTTTTCATCTAATAATTAGCATGTTCACCTGAGCACATTCTGATTTGATAATACAAGTGACATTTAGTCTGTTTATAATATGCAAGAAAGCGGCAAAATAAACCACAAATTTCTGTCCTGCATTTTCCAAATACATTCAATAGAAATACATTCAGACATCTGGTACTCAGCTGGTGGTAAAAGTGTAAAAAACATTGGCAAAATATTTAAAATTATGCTATTCCTTATACTACCAAGAAAAGGTTAAATCTCAGATTTCAGGACATCTTTTTGTTTCTGATGGCCTCCTGCACCTTCCCCTTTAACAAGGTAACAATAGCTACATTTTTCAATGTAACAATTTCCTAGTAATTATTATTGGTAATTAATCAGATTGTGGGTGGAGGAGTGGGGAAGGAAATGCAGTTTTACATACTATTTCTAAAGTTATCAATAAGTAGAAAGGAGAATTCCCAGTGGAATAAAGTCTAGCAAGGTACTAAAATGTCCACTCCAACAGTCTCAATGAGAAAAGATGAATCAGAATCCCTGATCTGTCCTTCATACACACATTACACATTTCTTGGCTTTACAACTTTCTTTAGGAAAGGTACTGTCCAACGAGGAAGGACATTCAAGCCTATGCTGGAAAACAAATACACGTGAAAGTTCAAGTTCCTTTGAAAGAAAACAAATACATGTGAAAGTTCAGTTCCTTGTGGGAAAAATCAGCATGACCCAAAACATACTTGAATCATTTCCAAATCCATTATCCCTTTTCAGTATTTTCATAGCTCTGTACTAGTTTTAGATTCATAAATTGCAATGTAACAATGCCTCAAGGGATATCCTGAAGGAATTTCAATATCGATACTCACCTGAGCACAGGCAGGAAAAGCAAAGAAACTACAACAATATGAACCATCACCAGACAACCTGGCTTCATTCCAGGCTCTGTAGGTTTGATAATCTCAGAACTATTCAGAAACTCTCCTTCAGGGTCAAAGGCCTTCAGATTAAATTCCACACTGGCACCATGAGATGTTTACACGTTTAGATAGGGATATCTTGCGATAACTAGATTGGACATTTGATTTGTTCTCAAAGATCAGGGCACAACTTAGAGGTAAATTATCAGATAATTGGCACTCAAACTGTATTAGGCATCATGAATTAATATCCATATTTTTAATCACTCCAGATGCAGATGTTCCAGTTGCTGAATGACGATGATCTAACAGTCACAAAAAGGCAGACATGCTAAAACATAGTTGACTAAGGCCACGCAGCTTCTGAGATAATCACCCTACACCACTGTGTTCAGCCAAACTGTGGTTATTGAAGGAAAGAACTAACAAATAATACAAAGCATTTCAAAAGAAGTGTCATACATGGGGGGATGCTAGAGATATTTAGTGCTTATTTTTTGAAAAGTGAAGAACACTCCTTCAAGTCATGGTGATCAAATTCCCTAAGGAACTTCTCAATGGTATTTTAAAATCCATTTTTTCAGTCACTTTAGGCAACATTTTTAAAAACCACATTTAATTATTATTGATCCAGAATTACATATACTGCTTACAGAAATCAGAGGGAGTAAACAGGACTCTGCAACAGTGCTTGCTCTGCTTTGTACCCAGGGAACTCTTAAGGAGGCCAGAAATCTATGAAGTGAAGATAAACCCTACCAGTACAAAAAAAACGCCCCAAAAACAAACAAACAAAAAAAAAAAGTGCAAAAGGAGAGCCTGAATTGGCTCCATGTAGCTACAGCATGACTCTGGGGTCTCTGGTGGGTGGCCAGAGCAGCTATCAGCCAGAATCTACCCAAAATCTAGTTGTGACAAATATGACCGCATCACATTGTCACACCTGAGACGTGATCTGTGCTTATTTTCCTTAGAACAAAATAACATTTCTTAGTTGCATTGCAATAAAAAATCTTATTGGTACAGAACCGTAAGAGATATATATGCCTAGCTTCATATATAAAAAGATAGTAGAAGTAATTTGGGAACAAAGATAGACTTAGTACACCCTGATGCACTCCTAGTTTAAGAAATACTTGCTTTTTATGAAGTATGAAAGCCAGGGATCCTTCATCATGTTCACACAGAAGAGAATTGCAGGAAAAGATGACCCCTTCTGTTTTCCTCACCATCTTCCATCTGACTAACAGAATCAGAGCAAAACAAAAACATGTTTTTCAACTATCTCAGTAAAACTTCTCCTCATGTGTAAGGAGCAGCTCATTTCTTATTTTTATTCTACAGGAAGTTATTTTGACAAAGACTTGCTGATCACAAAACGTGATAGTAATAAACCTCCCTCATTTCTAAGGCTAATAGGCTGCTCATCAGTTGAAGCTTGTCAATGACCAGCAATTAGCACCCTTCTCATTTAGCTGCTGTGATTACACCAATTCTTCTATTAGTGCTGCTTGCAGCTTATATCATCTTGATTTGGGGTGTGTGGTGATTTAAAGCAGCAGCAAGGGGCAGAGATTTTTCTTGCTTCCCTCACTGCCAGAAAAGCTGGAAAAAAATCATCAAAACAATGGGTAAGGCAATCCAGGTTCCTGCCTGCTGATCTGCTGTGTGTCGCAGGCTTCCCTTTCTTCTTCCCACTTAGTCCTCCTCTGTCATCAGATACTCATGAAAGTATTTGTTACTCTCTCAAGTTTAACTGCTTGAGAGAGTGTGAGGAACTGCACTGTGGACTTGTC
>NW_010320220.1:0-43003 GCF_000700745.2 Antrostomus carolinensis
GGGGCCGCGGCCGACAGCCCCTGTCAGAGGAGAAAGGCTGACGCGTCCCTCAGGGCGGCCCGAGTGTCGCTGCCTTCCCGCCTCCCCCCTCACCTCACATCAGGCGTTCACCTCACCCCGTCTCCCCCCGCTAATTTCGATGGAAAATACCTGTTGATAATTTTAGAATAAAAGATTATTTTTTTCCTAGATGCCGCCAAGAAAAAAATCTCACCTTTTTTTTTTTTCCCCTTTTTCTTTCAAACCACTGTTTCTCTCCACCTGAAGGTAGAAGGTTAATGTAGATTGCAGCTTCTGAGGGATTAAAAAATAAATACGAATCTCACCAATAATTGACTCATTTTCTGCTTGCAAGCAGCAGTAAAACTTCCCCCTCAAAAAAAAAAAAAATCCAAATTTGCAGGTTAAATTATGAAGCTTTCCAGCCTGTGGCTGCTACTCCAGAACTTATCATTTTCACTGTAAGATATTCCGGTTTGTTCCTTATGTCAATTAATTTCAAACACACCTCTATAATCATTAAATTATTCCAAATTTATACCAATATAACTGCTTGGGACCTGGACAACCTCTCCTTTGGTACACGGCTCAGCCTGAGACCCACATGTGTATCTTACCAGAAGCTACCCTGAGATCGGTGAGGTAGTTGGTGGCTTTATTGCACGTGCTAATTAATGTCTATCCAGGGCTATATAATTGCTCTTAATGCTGGTGACAGCAAACACGGAGAGCCTGATCCTGCTGCTTGGATGTCCTTTCAAGTGACGCTGATTTAGGCCCATGGTATCTCTCATCGTGGACGGCTCTGCAGAGGGGGGCAGGTAGCATCTCCATTGCAGAAAGACAGAAATAGTCATGAAGCAATTAGATTATTTTCTCCACATAAAGGAGAATTGAGGCAAAGCGGGAAAAGCAAGCCAGCCTTTGAACCACCCCAGCTCATGCCCGAGTGACCAGATGAAAGAAACATCTAAAAATTATGACTGGTACCACATGAAACATGTAATCTTGTTACAGTTTTCTATTTTATCTCCAGTCCAAGTGCGTGACTCCAGCCATTGTGGTGAAGCACAGACTGTCCTTACAACAATGATCCACACTCCGGTCTGTTCGCGAGGGGACCCAAGAGCCCCCAGGCAGAGAATTACATGCTCAGTGACAATATTTTCACACTGGTGCTTGGGACTTTAACTGTGTAATTCTTATTAGAGTCCTGAAAGATTGCACTGGTAAACCCTCACATCCAGCACTGTGTGAGTGGGAGCTTTGCATCCCTAAAGCTTCCCTTCCAGCTTTGTCAATAACTGCCTTTCTGTGGATTCCTGGAAGGCCAGCGAAGCCCTGCAGGCGAGGGGCACGCTGCTCTGGGATTTTCCATTGCTGTGCGGTTGTTTACAGTCACACCAAGTGAGTGCGAAATGGGAGTGTTCCAAGCTTGCCGTGTTTTTCACGGCTTTACACCAACTCTACAAAAACTGCACTCAGAGCAACGCTATGAAGAACAAGATCCCCTGTGTTTTACTTGGGTTTTCTAAGGACAGCTTCAAATAGACAATATTCCAAGAGGGAGGGTGGGGGATAAGGAAATGATCCGGTACAGATTATCCTTTCTTCAGCACAAGTCACTGCTAGTTTTGGAGCAAACTGTGACAGTCAGGCTTGATGAGATGGTCAGGGCTTGCAGGGCCAGATTACTTGTCCCGTATGCAGGAACCCAGCAGTACTCATCTCAGTATTTTACATTTGCTCTGCGGTTCTCTGCGCACAGGTAGCAGTGGTGGCACAAAGACACAAGACCCTGGTAAATGACAACCTTACTGCTTGGCCTCAGACACTACTGAAGCTTCAACTGACCTTCCTAGCTGCCTCTTGTTTTTTTGCAGACACTGCTGAAGTTGGCTTGAGTAGGAAGTACCTGCAAGTTCTTCCTATCTGCCCTGTGCTCTCCGGGTTTACTTCAGTTGTTTTGAACCAGGTGTGGCCACAAGAATGAAACCACCATCATGCTTGGGCCCTGAGCTGACTGTTTAGCAGGATAACCACAGATTCGAGCTCCCTTGGAGGAGCTGCCTGCAGTTTGAACTTGTTTTATGTCCCTAGAAAGGCTTGTGCTGCTGAGAGTTAAGTTCTGCACAGTTCCAGGAGCGTGCCCACTCCAGGCTGTTTGCAGCAAACCGCAGGTCCCTGCTCTGCAGACTGATGGCAGAGTCTTGTTTACTGACAGCAAAAGCAGCTCTTAATCACCAAGTGGCCAAGTTACAGAGCAGGAAATACAGCAGAGCCATTTTATCACAGATGTGACATTTTCAAGCCTTCTCCACACTGAGAGGTAACTTGAAAATAAATGTCTGTGCTTATGTTTTTCAGCAAGGGAGGATGGACAGTAAGAGGTGCCTGTCTCATCTGCAAGCGCAGATGATCTATTTCCCAGGTACAGCTACCTCTTCTCAGTTGTGTAAGATCTGCAACATTCACCCTTTCCCCTCCTTATTTTCTTTGCTTTATATTTTTCTCTGTTCCCTCTCCTGGTTTGACTTCCTCACCTCTGCTCCTCCCAAACCACTGGGAATACTCAGCAGCCAGTGTTTCCACAGAATAAGCCTTCTAGCCCCTGCTTAGCCAAAGCTCTGACTGATCTCAGGGAGGTTTTTCCCTTCCCAAAGCTCCGCGAGGCTGGATGCCGTACCCCTCTGGCGAGGGTGTAAGGAATACACATGCGAAGTGGGATGTTGGAAAGCGCTGGCAGCTGGTTGTCAGGACGGCTCTCCACGGTAGAGTTAGAGGCCTTGGGCCATGCTTGAAGATAAACTTGTTTGTCCCCTTGTATCTGGAAATAAAGCTAAATAGCCATCGGGGACTGCAGAGCTGTGCTGTAACACGCTCGGAGACCTGCAAATGGAGAGCGCAAACTAGCCTTGTTTCTTATCATCTTGGGTTAAATCAACAACGAGAAGAATTAAAGATGGCACAGCAAGACCCTGCTTTTTCCTGGCATGTCTTTGACATGTGTAAAACGTTACATTTGCGCATTAATTTCAATGTAATTAATTATTGTCAGGCTTAATGAATTGAGTGACTTGGGGATGTTCTAACTGTCCTTTACCCACCCCAGAGACCCACGTAGCAGCAAGGGGAAAGAGATGGGAAGTTTGCTCCTTTTTCTGGAGGGAGTTTATATTAAAATACTTATCCCCACACATCTAGGGATCCAGCATCATACACAGATTAATCATAGATGCACCTACAAGTTTCTGAGTACTAATTTAATCTGCAAGTGTCCAAACTGGTCTCTTGTGCTAAAACTATGATCATCCAAATGAAGTGAAAAGTTTCTGATAGGCCTAGGTGGAAAATTAAACTTTTTAGGTCTTGAGTGAAGGCAGGCTTAACCTCTTTGAAGAGCACAAGTGGTAGATGCAAGTGCCAGCTCTAACAAACAGCATTTAAAGAGATACTTTAGAGAGCTAAGTACTTTTCTTACTGGGATCATAATGAGCCAGCACCTCCTGGCACGGAACACCTCCTTCCCCAGGCCTTGCTCCAGGGACACCTCGCATGCTCCTGGGGCTGTCCAGGACACTGGCACAGAGGGAAAATTGTGCATTTTATCCATTTTGGGTCCATTGTTGCTCCCTTAGCACCTTGCTACAGCTCCTGACATTCCTGTCTCTGTCTCTCTTCTGATGGTACAAGTTTTGTCTCCTCTTTTTTTCCCAAGAGAAAGCTTGGCATCCTTCCACTGCAATCTGCCTTTTGGCTCATGTTTGCTGCTTACTGCCCCATCCTCCCCAAAATGCACAAGAAACATCCAATCCCAAATACAAATACACATTCCCCAGCTCTACCCTGTGGCCTTTTCTTCTCCTCACACCTCAGAATACTCCTGGAAGCTCTGGATTGTTCTTCCCCTGCAGGAAGCAGCCCTTGGAGCCTCTCTGCAAAGGGGGCTGCCATAGAGAACGCTGGAGCCAGAAGCACTGCGGCAGCAGCCATGAGCCAGGCCCCAGGAAATCCTCTCCCAGCGCCTGGCCCACATCAGCAGACGGGCTTGCAACAATTTTGGATCAAAGTTTGGATATCTATTCCGGACAGGCTCTCCCCTGAAATTCTCCCAGAGAAACTTTTTTTCCCAGCCTAGCCCTGCTCCCCACTTTCAGATGGTTCCTCCCAGGCCAGATGCCGTATTATCTGGAGCGACTTTCCCTCCCAGCCTTGTTTTCCTCCTACTCCTGAGTCCTTTGTCTGGCTGCCAAGTGGAACAGCCCTGCCAGGCAGACAGCTGCTCAGCATCGCCGCGCGGGTGCTGCCCTATGGGCTGAGGAGCCGATTCCAGGCTTGTTCCATCTTTGAGGGGGACATTCTGCCTTAGAGATGCCGTGAACCAGAAGGAGAAAAAGCAAATAGCACCTGTAAAGCTGTTGGAAGAGACTGGAAATGTTTAAGATAAAGAAGCCTTAATGCTACTCTGGGTTTACCCTCGAGAGAGCAGGAGTAGCAAGCCTGCTCTCTCCTGCTCCGGCTGGAGGTCTCCCTGGAGGACCACAGAGCGGGAATGAGAAGTTTCCAAGCCCTCAGCCACAAAAGCGCAGGCCTGGAATCTCTCTAATGAGAGTTTTCCTCTTTGCAGTTTGCCAGGCAAACAAGCACCAGGCATCAATATCAAAACCAGCCCAGATTCCAATGAAAACCAGCAAAGAAAATAAGAGCAGAAAGGAAACGGCTTTGCTTTGCTTGTTAAGAAGAGGCAAATAAAGCTACGGAGCCGCCCTTGGTGAGCGGGAGAGCTCTCCCTGCCCTGCCGAGCACGGGCTGAAGCCAGGCGGGCTGCCGGGCCGGGGGCTCGCGCCAAGGGGCTCCTCCTGCCTTGCTGTTGCTTGCAGGGATGGATTATCGCGTTATCCCCACATTACAGGGCTTCCCTGCATCGTCTTTCCAGACAAACGAGCGCTCCACCCTGCCCCATTCCTTCAGTTTGCCTGGAAGGACTCTCCCTTCTTGCCCTGCGGGCTGGACTCTCCTTACGCTCCCATTGCTGAGCCCTTGAAGGCTGTGCCAAGGCGGGCGGCCCTGCCTCTGCCTCCCGCCCTGTGCGGCTGTGGGCCCGGGGCAGGGAATACCCCACCCCTTGGCTGGGCAGAGGATGCTCCCAGGCTTGCTTTCATCCCAGCCCTGTCTGGGAAAGCTCCTGAACCTGCTCTGCGTCCGGGAGCGGAGGAATCCACAGCAAAGCTGAGCACCAGCTCACCTGAAGTGCTTCCCGTACGCAGGCTGGTGTCAAACACCCAAATGCCCTGATCAAATCATGTCTGTGTGAAATAAGCATCCATGTGACACCTGTGATGGCTGCAGAATCTAATTACCTTTTGGAGGGATGTATTTGGGGTTAATCCTCATAGAAAAAAATCTTTCAAGTGCAAACTGAGTGTCACCAGACCAGTGACATATTCCTGAAACAAATAATCAAGAGGCACAAACACCTCTGTCCCTCGTGGCCTCATTGCAACACCAACTGTAAAGCCTGACGGGAGCATCCCTAATTGTTTTGTTACTGGTCATTTGAGCAAAGGAAGTGGAGGAGAGACTGGAAGCAAAGCCCAGGGCTGGAAAATGGAAATGACTGTGAGGAAAGGAATGTGGAGCTTCACAACAACGAGGGGTGGGGGAGAAGAGCAGAGAGAAGGGGGAAGGAGGAAAACCAGGAGGTAAATCGCAACCAGACAGCAGCACAGACTGGCAGAGTGCAGTTCATGGCACCGGCAGCTCCTCGGGGGGCTCTGCTTGGGCACCGTACGCACCGTACGGCCCCCGGCTGACACTGCCAGGCACAACACGAGCGAAGCTGGAGCCTCAGACACAGCTTTTGCCAGGATGAGTCTAACGCTTCTGCTGAGCTCCTGCCCCAGGACACCACTCGATGCAGAAGTGAGAGCCCTGAAGATGTCTCTTGCTAAGCTGGCGTCTGTGTACCAGGACCGCTGGTGTAAAAACCTGCGTGCCCAGCTCAGTGAGCGCGTGGACGTGGAGTCTCGCAGTGCCAAATGCTGGATTTCACTCCCCCAGCCCAGGCAGAGGGACGGGGTGATGCCCACGGCGTTAGGGCTCAGAAATGACAAGTATTTTTATGCAGCCATATAATCAGCTTCTGACCGATATCTACCTGAAACGTGCCAGCAGCAGGCTACTGCCCTGTTATGCCACCTATGAACTCCTTCACCCCCTACAAAAGCAAAGAGGGGATCCCGTGGGGTCCCCCCAGGTCTCTCTGGAGCAGACATGCTGTGAGTCTTCCCCCAGAGCTACTGACCAACCGGCCATTCCAGCAGAGGCTGTGGCCTGGCAGCCGGCCCCGTCGGGGCTCTACGTGTGCGCAGAGAAAGGGAGGGACAATCCCGGATGTGAAGGATTTACAGCCCTGGCAGAGCTCGTCACAGGAGAGAGCATTGTCTGTAATTTAAATAGCTCAGTCTGAGTCCGAGACTTGCCAGCGATGGATGGAGCACAACGCGCTGAGGTACGAGCCAAAGGCAGAGCCCCCGGGGTCCTGAAGCCTGGTCCCACCTGCCCAAATGGCTTTCAGGCAGCATCCTCCCCTCCCCAGGAGCACACAGGCCTGGGACACACTTTTCTCTTGCCCAGGGAAGGGAGGGAACACTCGTGTTTTGCTTGAGTCCATCCTGGAAAGCAGCAAAGGGCCAGTGGGACGCTCGTGGCTCAGCAGCCATCTTACAGCCCTGAGGCCCAAACTGGAGCTGGGAGAACTGGGGGTCCCTCACAGAAGCTGTGGCCGCCAAAGTCCTGATCCCGAGTGAAGCAGCACTGCCCGCTCCCACAGCCCAGTGCTGCACAGACAGGGTAACACCAGGGATGGTTTGCAGAGACCAGCTGCAGATCTTCACTGTTCCATTGCTCACATTGACCTTTTTATTCGCTCCAAGTAACTTCAGGGGAGATCTTACCCAGAAGTAATTAAATCACTTGCACACTGGTTTATGATTTAACTTAGTCACTCTGGCTAAGTGGATACAGATCTCTCTTTCACGCTCTGCAATTCATTGTATTTTTAGCAGGCACAGTCAATTCTTCAAGTTTATAAATGTGGAAGGAAGGAACACATAAAGCAGACCTGGACTTCCAAAGGGAGAAGCCATCAGCTCACAAGCTGCCTCTCTGGCATTTTTAAGGTATATTATTTATATATTGGAAAAAAGCCAACCAAAAGCTCTCTTAAGACATTTCTCCCTTACTTACAGAACAAAGTCTACTGCTTTATGAAAATGAATAATTAAATTCTGAGGTCTGGGCATCTTTCTTTATTGCTGAGAACTTGGCATCATCACTTTTCCAGATTTGGAGAAAATGAGAGTAAAAGTCAATATAAAATGATTTACAAAAATAAGATTAGTCTGTTTATCCCAAACTAACTCTTTGAATAAAGGAAAGATATTTGCATACCATGCATAAAATATGAAGAAGTTGATGCTTTCCAATCTTGATACAGGTTTTATAAATTCTCCTCCCTTTTTAAGATCGTTACAATTAGCATTCAGAGAATGTTGTGAATCTGTTCCTAACTACCAATAAAGCCAGTTTAATTAACCAGGTTAAGTGCCAGGTATTTAAATGGATTGAAAGAAAAGATGTTTGGATTATTACAACATGACTTCTACTAGTCTGAAGGATCCTAAAATGGAGCAACAATGTTTAATGTATGCAGAAGCACTGCTGAAAGGCGTTCCAGTATAAACAACCTAAATGGATCAGATCCACCATAGAAAATTAAAAGGGAAAAAAACCTCCTGAAGTAGTAGTTGGTTTAATTTATTTAACGTTTTTTTACCAAAAAAAAAAACAACCCCAAAACCCAAACTCTATACAGAATCCATCATGTTCCACAGTTTGTCATTTTTGTGAGTATAAATCTTTCTAAACATTGCTGTAATGTTTTATTGCTGGGCACTCCAAGTTCTGTCACTTTGTACGAGGACAATTGGCATGCACAGGCATTATCTGCTCACAGGGGGACACGGGGACAGGTAGCGCAATACCACGTCGGAGGATGAAGTCTTTAAGGTTGGCACAGGTTTGCAATTAGGGCAGGCAATAAAAAGAACACATACAATTCATCTTAAATGTTACGTGTCTTTGGAATTCTGTCTCGTTGGACTATTAAAGGTGTAGACTGAAGTACTAATAGCAAAGTCCTACTGGAAAAAAATAGCGTATCCTTTGCTCAGAGGTGGTCTCACAGCCCAGGTTACTGCAGGGGTGCGGTGCAGCCCCTCCACAGGATTGCTGGAAGATGTTGAGGCAGTGAACACCCACCTCAAATAAAATTCAGTAGCTGTGGGACTTGATGTCAATCAGTGAAAAATAAATCATATGACTTGGCAAATAAAAACGCCATTATGTGCCTGCAATGAATCTGGATTTTACTGGTTAGCCTCTCCAAATCAGAAAGCAGATACATAAATATGTATGTAATCAGAAATGTCAGTAGAAACGTCTCTTTATCCTTCCCAGTGCAAATGAAATACAGGAAAACTACCCTTCTGCCAGTGACCTGTCTCATTAAAGTTCTGCCCTAAGCACAACTAAGTTCAGAAACACTAACCAAACTTTACTCTTACAAAATAAAACTTAACACATTGATTAAGGGAATTTAAGTGCTGCAGGACTTAGAAACAAAAGACATCTCTTAAATCGAATGTATTTCTGTCTTGGTTAAGCTGCCTCCTGAAGTGCACCAGCTCCCTTAATTTCAGTCTGTCCTCTCAGCACAGACGTCTTCTGGAATGAAACGTCAGCATCCTCCACACGCGTGGAGTCTGACAAAAACCTGCGGGATCGGTTCATGACACAGGAGGCAAAAACTTCCTTATACAAGTTTTTGCCTCAGCTTAAACCTGTCCAGTTCCTATCCTTGAATCTTATTCCTGCCTCAAACTTTGTCCACTCAGAAATTATTTTGGACCAATTAAGAAACAGCAAAGCGCATCAAAATCAAGTTCTTGCGAGGTTTTTACTCATCGCTCTTTAGCATGAGCTTCTAGAGGCAACCTGCCCTCAGCTGTTGGAATTGTGGCTGAGAAACTCTGCTGTTCCCAGTCTTTCCTTTCTTCCTTCATGGTTTTCTCCTTAAAAAGAGAGTTGTTGCTTTTCAAACTCAACATACAACCTAAGCAGCAAACGAGGGCAACGCCGCGCTCAGCTGAAGCGTCCGCCCTCGAGGTTTCCCATGTCTCATTCTGCACTCAGGCGTGTTTGCGGTTGCGTTACTTCATGACTTCTGCCAACTCTGTCAGTCTTCACCACGAGAGTCTGTGACAGGGAACCACGCGCTGCAGCTGCCAGGACATGACAAAAACACCTCCGTTATTTCTCCACGTCCATCGTTAAAGTTCGTATCGACCACAGGAACTACCAGAAGTATTTTGTCGCTATTTGCAGCTGGACGTTTCTTGCCGTGACTCTCCAGTCAACGGACTTTGCAAAGCACTTAATTGAGGAAACAACTGTATGGACACAGTTCTTCCCAGCAAGGGGAGAAGGACAAAGCCTGTGTGACAACTACTGGAAGCTTACGGGCTAAATAAGAGACAGACAATTCAAGGGGTTTCTCTTGATCTCCAGCTTTGATATAAATACATGTATTCTTAACTGGCAATTAAAAATACGCACCATTTTTTCAAAGGTCAGAAAGTTGCATTACCTCCATTTTGCACATTTAGAAACGACATGAAGCTCAAAACATACTCAACAATGGATTCACCTTCTCTACTCTCAAATGACCCGCCTTTCTCAAGTGCTTTTAAGACAGTTAACATTTAATATGGATGTAGCAATCATACTTTGACATATCAGGACAGTGGGCAGGCCCTGTTGCTGATGATTTTAATTCCAGAACTGGTATTGTAGGAGCTCACTGAATGCACAACTGGAGACATTAATAAGTGGAAGAAAATGGAATCCGAGATCTGAAACGCACTGAAAAGACTAAAGAAAACAAACTACATGAAAATTCAGATATTTGTTTCTCTCTGATAGAGGCACTAAGGGGTGAATAGTACCAGTCACTGAAAGACATCGGGAATCAATTTCTCTCAAGAAAACGCATTAGACACTAAAATAGAGAATAAAACCACACAGCATCAAAGGGATCATGGCAGACAGACAATTGGTAGTTTTGAAAAAAACGATGACAACATATAACATCTACAAGGTAAGCAGACATCCCTTGGAAGTTTTATATATGCTATATATATTTCAAAGTACACACAAACTGCCTGTTTGGCAGGTTGAGAAAATAGGAATACATTTTGGGAAGGTCATGAAGGAAAAAAAAAAAACCACAAAGGAGAACAAGAGTTATTTACATTCAATAATTCAGTAGCCTTTAACATCTCTATATACATACATAACTCTTTCTATATATGTACAGACTGGGATGGGATCTGAGTGAAGCTTATTCCAAATGCAAAAGAAAAATACAAAACCCCCTTGATAATTCACTTGACAAATGCTCACAGGTTGCAGAGCTTTCTTCATTTACAAAGCAAATACTACACGCTGACTAGACAACTAGCATCTCCGGGGAACTTGCAGTCCTTACAAGAGGTGTGTGATCCCCACGGACCCTACAGTGATTGGAAAAGAAATGTGAACACTTGCAGTGCCGAGGGGGTTTGGAGTGGGTTGTAATTGCATTTACTGTGTCAGACACCTTAAGTACGAAACTAGTTAACAAGTCAAAATTTAGTTGCTGTCAAGGGACAGTTTAAAAAAGAAAACCCAAAATTTTATCCCTTCAATGCCCAAGTCAACTTAAATCTGTATCTTCCCCTTCTACAGCACGCTTCCAAAACTCAGGCAGCACAGAAATTACTACTGCTTGACACTGAGCTTTGCTCCTGTTATCAGACACCTGCCCTTTATAAATTTTATATCCATTTCAGATGGCGATTTGTACAAAGCAGATCAATGCCCCACAAGCAGGAAAAACACAGATGCCATTCTTGCCTACCCCGGTAATTTATATGACATGACAATTGGTCTCTCCTTTTTCCTCCCTGTGAGGATGTTTGTCTTACAGGCAGTGCTGCAAGAGGATACCGCAGAGCCGTTCCTTACCCCATCCACACTGCTATTTATATTCCTTTTCTCCCCCAAGCTTTATCAGCAGCTCATACAAGGAACAAACGACTACCAAAAAAACCACAGCACAAGCACCGGGCAGGAATTTTCAACAGAAAAATGTTTCTGTAGCTTGAAGGCTGATTTTTTTTATATATATATATTTTTTTAATGTTAACTTCTAAGATGTTGTAACACTCCAGAGCTGTGGCTGCAGCCGTGTTAGTAACTGAATGACAAAGCCAAGGCAGTGATGGTGGCAAGTAGCAGAGAACAGGCAAAGGAGAGCAACTGGGGAAAAGATTTCTAGAATGGGAACAGTTCTTGTGGATCTGTAAGTATAAAGACCTGTCAGGTTTTTTCCCCTCTAAGGGACACAAGTCCATGGGAAGTTTAAGTGGGTGCGAGTGAACAGCATATGCTATAAACTCCCAAAATACAGTAGCATGGTTTGGTTATCAATACAGAGAACATCCAATTCAGTATTTGCTCATCCCAACCACCAACGTTAGCACAACGGGCTGAGAAGAGCACTTAGGAACTGAACTGTATTTAAATAATTACTTGTTTAAAAAATAATAATAATAATTAAAAAAAATCACTATTTGTGAACCTACCACTTCTAGAACCATCTTACTGAGGAATAAGACCTAAAATACTATGTTACCATCTCAGATGGTAGAAGTTTCTACACCAAATAATAATAATTAAAAAGAAAAAAAAAAAGAGACAGCTAAGTCCAGAGGCAGCTTGCTGTTAGTAGCAGTTTGGTTCACTATCTGTTGCAATACTAATCTGTCAACATACTTCTCAAAATCCCATTACTTTTCCTGGAATGGATGCCAAATACATCCAATGGTGGGTATGAAACACATGAACATCCTCCCCCACACCTTGTCTGTGGTCTACAGTTTTCCAGAGCATAATCAGCTCCTACTGGTATTGCAGCACTTGGGCAAGCTTCCCCAGAACCAAAAACCCTCCAAACCACCTGCATTACGAGTCCTTTACAGACAGAGCAGGCGCTAGAGCAGTGAGGAGCAGGCAGATTTATTCTGGATCTGCATTTCCAGTTAGTCACAGGTGTGCACAGGGGCTTCATCCCCCCTTGACCATTTCAGACTGGAGCTGAGGACAGCAGGCAGGCTTCCTTCCCGACAAGGGGGTGCTCTGTTAGCACCCTGGGGTGCTGGCACAGGCAGCGTTACCTGAACATCAAGCAAAATAATTCACATCAGGGAACTCACTTCAGCCTGAAGTTGTGGAACTTCTGGCCCCATTACTTATGGAAAAAACTTCTTTATGACACTTTAATCTGCTCATGAGGGTTTACGGAAGCGACACGCGCTACGGCAGATCGCTGCTCTGAGCCTGGCAGGTGAACCTGACTTAAAATACTGCATCAAGGTTTAAACACAGTTTCCTTCTTGCCTCATTAATGGGTTCAACTGAGATATTTGGACTGCAAGACAGATGCCTGGTTAAAGCAGACTGGAACATGCCAAGTCCTGTCGAATTCCAATTGTACAGACTTGTTAGTTTTTTTGGAATACAGTGATTGCCTAAACAAGACTCCACTTCTTGTTAGTACAATAACTTTTATTTGACATCTACAAGATCGTTATCTTGTAGTTTTTTTGGACAGGTTTATACAATCTCAATTTTTCAATAGTGCAACCTGTGCAAGCAAGAAATGACAAACATTGTCCTTCACTTTCTTATAAACATCTACTATTATAGGCAAAACAAAACTTACCCATATTATAGATAAGTGACTATTCACATTTGTACATTACAATTTCTTTTAAACAGCTCCAGATAAACTCTACAATGTCTTACAACATATTAAACAGTATTCAAGTTACTGGGTAACAGAAACAGCACATACAGCGGAACCCTCAAGTGTTTCCCATTCTCTAATTTACAGCTCAAGTAAGGTTTCATCTTACAAGTGACAAATTAAATTACATTAATGAAGTAAAAAATATAAGATTGTATGCGAGATGGAAGTGAATTTGCACTTAAGTTTCCATAACCACCTCGGATTAAGGAAATGCTTCAATTTAAGGAAAACAGGCGTCCAGCCATCTTTGCAGTACACATTAGGAATACCATTAATACATTAAAAATTAACTAGTTTTAATTTAAGATGTTTATCACAAAAAGAACATGTTGTAGACTCAAATATATAACCCCCCCCCCAGGAGAGAACCAGAAAAAATGCAACACCTGGGTATAAACACTATAAAAATGCAATAACCAATGCTGTACAACTAAGATTGTGTTTTTCTCCGAATTCCTGTCTCGTGTGTTTATCCTGTCCATGCCCGTTTCCCAAGACATGCACTGTCAAACAGAAACTGGGAAGGAACCTGAATGCATGATGTGCAACCTCTAGGTTTCATGCTTTTATAAACTCATAAATTGAAGAGAAAAACCCAATATATATTTTCTATATATATACTCAATACATGCATTCAAGGATATCTCCCACAGCAATGGCATTGATGCACTGCGTTAAACCCTGAGCACTGTATGACAAGATAAAAATAAAGCCTGCTTGGGGATTTTCAAGCATTTTCAAACAAATTGTGGTTTGTAGCTTAAAAGGCCAAAAGTAAAAGCAAACAGGAAGCACTACAGAGAGCATAAGGAAAGACAGATGCACCACCATAAACAACTGCTGGCTTTCAGTTCTACCAACCTTTTTAGATCTTTATTCCCAAAGTATTTGAGAGCACACAACTGAACTGAAAAAAGTTATATTTCTTTGGAATCTGTCCCTGATTTTTATGCAAGTGATATGCTTTTACAGCCTTTTCCTCAAACACCAAAGTCAACACCTGTAGTTTGTCCTCTTATGCGTTGTTGAAATTGGTGATGCTTTGTGGGTGATGCTGCTGCCATATCTGCTGCTGCTGTACTGCAAGCTGCTGAGACTGGTCTGACGTTGACAGGAGGTTTACAAGGGGCGATACACAATTTGCAGGAATGATCAAACCTGAAAACAGTAACAAATCAATTGTTCATAAATGTGCAAACCATTTATTCATTAAAACCTCAGGCTGATGATTCCACCATTTAATTTATGCAACAACCAATGACTGTTTCCAATGCCAAGTCTGATCAAGCACAGCTACAAGTCCTGCTTCTCAGCAAGAGGTTCATCTTCAGAGGTCACGAGATCCTTTTGGTCATGAAGCAGGAGAAAAAAGTTGCCACTTTGCTCCTGAATACAAGTTTTATTCTTATGTTACCTGCTGCCACATCAAATCACAAGTCAGCTATTTTTGCTGTTCTAGTCTCACAGAAGTTATAGCATCATGAAAGTTTAAAACATGAAAAACCTCGTTTCAGCATCTTAGAAAACTGTTAGTGGAGTAGCAGCTGCCGTGGTACTGCACATTCACAGGAAGGCCGCGTTTAAAAAAGAAACAGATTTCAGCCTCTGAGGTACGTGCTATGAGGGCTTCACTAAGAGGTTTAGCAACAAGAAATGACAAATCATCTCAAAGTCATTCTAAACTATTGATTACACGTGACTTTCAGTAGCTCAAAAAGCATGAAAACAACCGTTTCAAAAGCTTACTGTTATTTGACAGAGTGGCAAAAGAGCGGAGCCCTTACAGTTTCAAAGGGTAGCTTGGCTGGAACAGGATGAATACAACTTTTTTTGTTCCTAGTAAATCAAAAGAACTGAGAGAATAAATGTTCCAAAGCCTGGCTGAAAAAAAAATAATATATTTTTCCTTCTTTAACCTGTACTTGCCCCTCCTCAACATACACACTCTGACAAGCCTTTTCTCTTGCGAGCATCTTGATAAAGTCTCCTACATGACTCTCAACACTGTGTGACTTATAAGTTACAACTTCCTTCTACTCCAAGATGGAAATAAAGGAGCAGACAAGCCACTGACAAGCCACTTACCTACGATCCTCTGCCCATCTTCTGTTCTTAGACGAACTATTTGCATTTTCACATTTGTACCACTCACAGAGGCTAGAACGCCTTCTACTTTTGTCCAGACGCTCAATACTGAACCACACAAGACGTAGTAAGTTCGACAGCGGAGTCCCACTTCACAAACTAATCCCAAGCCTGCCTTCTTACAATTGCCTCTCCTACAAGTAGAGAGAAAAAAAAGCTTTCAAAACAATTCTGCAAACAGAAAGTATCCAATTCCATTAAAAATGAGATTTGAAGTCATTTAACATGTATTCAGGGTTGAGTGAGGGCTGCAAGTGCACAGTAAGGGAAGGATACTTCATCCACAGCTTTTCTCTAAGGGTAAAGCTTTGAGAAGTGTTGGCCTATTTAGGAGCACACCTTCAAAATGTACAGACAGAGCTTTAAGTCACAGATACCGCTCACTGAGATCACCTGAGAACCAGAGTACATTACATATGAAACTGGTATCTAACCAGTGTATTTCAGAAGCTCCAATGTTAATCTGAAACTTCTACCAATTCCTCAGGAATTAAGACATCAGCTGCTGAATTCAGACACAGAAGAGGTAGCACAAGAAAAGCTGTTTCTGACATCTCTCGCATCTCTACGTGAAGTATAAATATTTTTCACCTCAAACAACATTTGAACTATCCTACCAATAACAGATCAGACCAAGACACTTAAAGCACAAGCTACTCCTGGGTCATTACACTTCTACCAGAGTGCAATTTATACATTAGCATTCATCAGGTGTCAGGACTTTAAGGGCAAGTGCAAAGCTTCATGTTTCCACTCAAAGATTGGGTCATTTGACTGGTCATGGGACAATTTTTCTTAAGCAAGAAACCCAAGATTTCACAGGAGAAACAGAAAAACAGAAGGAGTGATAAACAGGTTTAGGTAACCAGGTTAATTAAAGCATCTACATGTGTACAAATACTAACCAATAAGCATGGGTGCAGGTATCCGCAGAAGAATTGTACTGCTCTAACCAGTGTGGCAGAGCATCTTCAGAAGGTACCTGGAAAAGTCATTCAAAGTGGGAATAATAATTAAGTAAAACACATCAGGACTTCCAGAACAAAAGCAATTTGGCCATTACTGAGAAAAGAGTACACCTTACACAGAAGCAAGATTTTTCCTTGCTAGACCCTAAAAAAAACTCATATTACCACACCATAGATTATTCATATTCAGAAAGCTCTGGATATAGGAGTGCAAAAACCATGCAGATCCACTTAAAAAGACCCAAATACAAGCTCTGCTCTGGAGAAGCAAGCCTAGTTTTTGACTCACCAGAATTATACACAAATACCAGAAAAAAGAGTCCTTACATTTCTTTTCAAATTTTTTCTAAGTTTAGCATAACTTTAATGGTTACCTTCTTATATTTCTTTTTCAGGTCTGCACATGTTTCTAGTTTGAGTTGCTTCCCAGTATTTGGTCTGTATACTAAAAAAAGCTTCTTTTTAGGATTCACTTCTTTTACTAGAATAGCAGTTTTCTTGTTGTTTCTTATCTAGAAAAAAAAAAGGCAAAAAGTTTGTAAGTTTCAACATGCTGACAGTATCTACCCAAAATGATTCCATACCGTGTTCTTTACAGAGTGACAGCAGGTGTGTGCGCAGTAAGACAACCAGTAATAATAAGGAGACGTTCAGACTACTGCTCATCTGTATTAACCTCACAACTTTTCCTTACAGTGAAAGCACCTGGTTTCTTGATGCAGGTTTAAATAAGAACTATTAATTTGGGCTCACATTCCTATCAGAAAGTATCCTCAGCAGCTGGAAAGGAGTGCTTCATACTTCAGAGCTGGAAACAAACTTGACATGAATTTTAATGTAAGACTGAAAGCATTTTGTAAAGCTGAACAGTAATCCATTCGAACAGTAAATTTTTCAGAGGAGATATTGTATTTGGTTAGTTCCCAAAAAACTTCTCTGAACATAATCCAAGAGACAAAGAATCTTACCTGTAGTGATAAATAAAATCCATCATCTGGGCCCATCTGTTCTGCCCAGATCTTAGTTGCTTCATCCCAAGACATTCCTCTCTCTACACTGATCTGGAAGAGAGCCATGCAGAAGTATTTGAATGGGAACAGGCTTTAAAACACTTACAGAGACAGGAACTGAAGAATCATAGAACCGAATATTGCCCCGTGAAAGGCCTGGAACCTCCCCTCACTCAGCATAAGCTTAGCTGATTGCCATGTTTTAAAAACTTACCGCCAAGTTTTATTAGTTCATTCAAAGATGACACAGAATTAACTTACTGTGTATAGTTCTACATGTCCAGAGGTAGAATATCCAGGAGTTAAAAACTTCTTAACATCTGCCTTCCTTACTTTCTCATCTCCAGAGCCCAAGTCTTCAAAGGAAAGGACAGAGTTATTCTGTTTCTCTGATCTTAATAAAGCAGAAGAGTACTGAGTAATTGATTTGCTCACCTAAGATGCCCATATCGTATCTTCCATTCTTTTTAGCATTTTGAATAACTGCATTTAACGTGTCAGAAAAGTACTGGAATAAAGCATTCTGCTGATGTACTTCCATTCCAAGAATTCTATTCAGAAATTTCCCTATATTGTTATAATCTTAAAAAGGAAAAAGAAATACACATATTAGGTCAACAAAGATGAAGTTTGATGACAACAAGCTCTCAATCAGTAGTGAAAGTACTTAAATCCATTCTTTCAAAAGTGAGAAGAAAAAGTCACTTTTTATACAGTTACAACTTCTGTTGTTGCTAGGAATCCACTATCATGATAAAGAATATTCCTAGTGGTATAGAATGTTCTCAGTGACATTCTAAAGATATACTGAACACACAAATACCTTTATCAAGTGTTAGTATTCCAGATCTGTCTTCTACATTTATCAAGCCTACACCAATCAATCCCTGACGAACATCTAGGAAAAAGAAAGATATTAAATCACAGCTGCTTTGCCATCTAAATATAAACCAAGGAAGTAACAGCTTGTTTAGCATTCTTGTTTCAGGACCCCATTTCAAAACTTCTCCCACCCCTCAAATACATGCAATTTCTACCCAATACATCAATAAGCAAGACAGAACTTCTCCTCCTGTCCTTCCAGGAAGCACAGGCAGGGAAAATCACTATAAGAGTCCACAGGGGAACAAGATATTGCAGTAGAGAAGTGAAAATTAAGTCAGAGATGTATGTAATATGTTGGCTAAACAGATATAGAAGACGCCTTATATATTGAGAGAGAGTTCTTGTATCTTGTCTCACATGTGAACTTCGACATTCAAACAACGTGCATAGGAATAGCATCCAGGGAGAGCCCATCTGGGCCAGCTGATCCATTTAAATAGAAACAACGTTTTCTAGTTTTATTTGCATTTTCTGCATACTGGAAAACAATCAAAAGGTAGCTGTTATATCCAGTGAATTATACCTACCTTTGAAGAAGTCTCCAGGAAAATCAGGAGGAGGTGAGACCATTGGGGAGTCTAAGTTCACAATGGATTTCATAACGATCTCCAAAGCATTTCTGCCGTACTGCGTAAGAGAAAGAAAGTTGCTCTAACAATGTGATCCAGTGTTGGCGCCTCAGCCTCAAGCACCCATGGTTCAACAAGCACTTGCAATGCACAATAAAACATCTTTCTCTACAATAGTAAAGGGAACTGGTTATTAGCTTTTCAATTATCAACACTATATAAACAACCCAGTCTTAATTTCTAATTAGGTCTGCCAAATTAATCTTTCAGTTGTGAGTGAAAGGACTCATACCATTTACTTAAGACTTGGATTGTTAGCAAATGCAGAAAAGCAATTTACACATATTTTTGTTCCAAATGGCTTTGCAAACAGAATTAAGAATGTTTCCTGGCTATCTCAAAGAAGCCTCCTATCAGAAAGTCACACTTAAAACACTTTGCAGGAGATGGAAGAAATCCTTCCTGAACAGGTCATTTGTGGAATAAGCACCACAGCATGAGCTTTCAAACAGAAATGGAACCGTCACCTTGTTGTCAAAATTGAATCTGCTGAGGTCTCGAGTTTCTGTAGCCCGTCTGTCACCATGGGTGAGGGCTCCCTGTTAGAACACAGCTTTGTAATTAAATCAAATTTTAAGAAAAAGACATCTAAGTTGTATTTTCTCAAATGAAGGATCAAACTTCATGAAACAATCTTACCAAGCTCTCCAGTCTTTTTGCAACTATAGATGCAAATCTTTGCTCTCCTGCCAATTCAGAAATTAGGAACACGTACTCTGGAGCAGTCACTTGGTTGGATCGATGAGTTCTTCCTGGATAATGAAGTAGAAGCACATATGTTAAATAAATTCCACTTCATTGAACATTTCTAATAAACTATGAATTGTGAAGAGTAAAGAAAAAAGCTAGAACTTAATCCTGCTGTTTCTGCTGTAATACAGCCAACAGAAGGTGGTGCACATACACTCTAGAGATATGACAACTTTCATAAAGATGCTTGATACGTTAAAAAAACCCCTAAGCTGCAGCATGTTTGTTTGCGATGTTTCTTTCAAAACTATTAGCTATGACTGCAGGTAAAGCTGATTCTGTTCATGGGTAAAGGAGACTGGAAGGGTCCTTAAGGAGTTGTTTAGTCTTATTTTCCATGCATTAGCAGTAAATTCAGTATTACCAAGTTTGCTACAGGAAGGATACAAAAAAGTTATTTACCAAACTGTTGTATTGCTCTGTCTGCGCTCCACGGCAACTCCAGAGTCATGTGAACTCTCCGTCTCTGATTCTTAGCTCGACGGTCTGCTTGCAGTGATATACCAGAGCTGGCAGCCTCTGAGATTATGGCAATGTTCTTTTATTAAGAAAAGAGTTGTTAGTTAGCAATAAATCCAAGATCAAGCTTCAGTTTTCAGTTTCTGAATAAAATATAATTTTACAATTACTACTAAACATGGATCTGGAATGGTTTCACTGTTATTTGGTCTTCCTATTGCAAGAAGAGGAAGAGGGGAGAAAAAGTATGGTTCTCTATCAGAGTTAGAAATGTTAAGTTTTTTGGGTTTTTTTTAGTAAAAGGAGTGGTTTTCACTTCACTTTTCAACAACAGCTTTCTGAGGAAAGGAAGCAAGGCAGTATGTTGCAGTCTGGCCACTCCAAAGGGCAGGTTTCTCCAATGCTGCCCTGCACTTTAGAAAGAAAAGCAGACAGACAGAGAGAGACTTGCTCTGAGAACAAGCAACACAGAAGACAAGAAGTTGCTGCTAACACTGTATAAGGAAGGGGATATGGCCATTCTAGGATCTGAGTGTATTTGCCTTGAAAGAATGTAAATGTTTGGACTGTGCACAAGTCACTTTGAGGAATGTGAGTATTTACCCTCAAGTGTAACAACAGACTGTACAAGTTCCACGCAACAGCTACATTTACTTGGTTTGCCCTCTTGTGGTAGCATGTCCCAAATGAACCACAGGAAATTTCTTTCCTCCCTTTATCATCATCAATTCTACCATGATTCCAGCCAGTATTTTCTTTCACAGCGCAATGTCAAGGACAAAAGCTATCGCTCTTCCCATTCTCAATCCTTGTTAAGGTAAACAACCTCCACCTTGTCCCTTCAGCCCCTCACTGAAAGTTTTTTCTCCCTCTTGTACCCAGTCAGCCAGTTGTTATCCTCATTTCTCAATTAAAGCATGCTGCAGTCACATATTAGACAGGACTACTGAACATACAGATTTGAAAAACAAAACACACATCAAGCAAATAGAGAATCCTTTCTAACTAGTACTTACTTATAGTACCTAAAAAGTCACCGTGGGATAAAGGTAGAGTCACAACTTGAATAACGTAATCAGTCAGTGTTATTACAGCATCTGGCAAGATTTTCTAAATTGTATCTCTAAGGACTACCTTATCTCCATCCATGAACCTCTGCTTTTCCGTGATGTTCAGAATTTCAACGGGCACATCAAGTTCAGACCTTGACTCATAAGATATGCTGCCATCATCATTGCTTACAACTCTCCCTTTGCGGCCTGTCATCTTTAAAAATAAAAGGGAATACAAGCTCATTAGAGCAATACCAAGATTATTACATAACCAAAAACTTCAAGCAATGATGCCACTTATTCATACACCAATTAATTTACTCCAAGTGCAAGACTACCTTAGAGAACATGGATTACTTTTGGTCGATGCCATTATCTGTTATGTGGAACGCTTATTTAGAGGTAACTTGGGGAACTAAAAGCATAACAAAGTATATGTGTGCAGAAATGACATAGTATTATGCTACTGTCCATAAGGGATCTAACCAAGAGCACTAAGAAAATAAACTAAACTGACAGCTGAGATCATCACTGATTTTAACAGGGTCTTTTAAAGCACAGTATTTCTACTTGATAGAGACAGGTAGCTTAAAGACGTATTTCTAAATCTATTGAGAAAAAGAGATAACAACTCATCAGGCTTTTTTCACTAATGCAGTTTTATTATACAGGTTCTTGATCTTCATTGCCTAGAAGATGAACTAAAGTGGCTTTCTGTTTTATATACACCAGCTTCAAATGGACTACAGCTAGAGAAATACACTATACAGCAAAAGAGAAACTAGTATGATCTACCCAATAAGAGAAATAACCTATTTGCCCATTCAAAGCTCTTCTCTGTGTTCTAATACAATCTTCAAGTCTCTTTTTAATGCAAAGGCATCCAGCAAAAGTAACCTACACTCTTACCCCTGCGATGTTACTGCCTAGAACTGCTAAACAAGTTCTCTTTAATAGATACGTAGGTCACACGCAGCCTTGAAGGATGACAACATTGATTTACTGCAGCAAGATAATGTATGGCTGCAGTAGAAAAAGCCATCAATTTTCTCTTAATGCGAACACCAGCCTACCTCTGCAACATTTTCAGGACCACCCAGTTCATCTATAAGCTCATCCAGTGTATTAGGTGGAAGATCTTCAGCCAGCTTTTCCAGTTTATCAAGCAGTTCTTTTTTCATTTGTTGGGCCCTTTCAACAGCATCCTGACTTGTTACAAAGCTGCTGTTTGTGTTACTGTTTGCTGAAATTTAAGAGAGGCTTTTGTCAGATTCAGAATTTCACTGCCTAATTGCTAAGAAAGGGAATGAATGCCACAGAAACTTACTCTTACCTGACGTGTTGGTATTAGAAGTGGTGGTACCAACAGTGGAAGTAAAACAGCTGGGTCGTTTTGATCCAAGACCAGAAGCTAGTAAGGCACTTTGAATAGAATCTGGGTCTATACTTTTCTTCTTTTTCTTGTCTTTATTTTTTTTATGTTCTTTTCTAATTAACCAGGGATCTAAAGGTAAATAAAGTTATTATCAGTGACTTACAAAAGTCTAAACTCCAGTGTGTAAAACCTACTTAAAGGAAATACAAAACAACATTCTAGTACTAATTCCAGTCTCATTAGAATTAAACTACATGCTTATCAAACACTCATTTTTGGCTCACTGAAATGGTTAGGAAAGACTTTATGCTTGTTATCTGCAAGTACAGCTACTTGCTTGGTGAAACAAGCTGTCTTACCATCTTCATCATCTTCACTGGATTCGTCTCTGAATGGGTTGAAGTCATCATCATCTCCAGAACTCAAAAATCTTGAGCTCTCATTGTCACTTTCTTCATTGTCTGAAGCATCAGACTCACTCTCACTCTCATCAGAGCTGCTACCTGCAAGGCCACCTGTTTTGCGAGCTTTTTTGGCTTCTCTGCTTATTTCTTCACCTAATTGCATCACCCCAGAAGACAAAAAAGTTAGTTTAGACTTTGCAGTCTACTTTTGAGTTTTGTTTTACCACCACTGCATACAAACTACAAAAGTATTCAACTTCTAAAGCCAGAACTGCTTAAAAGAATCTAATCTAAGTTCAGTAAGACCTCCCTCCCAAGGTTGTTTATTTTATGATCATCTACTTTTCAGTAAGAGCATGATCAGTTTGGGAAGAGGGGTGGCATTAGGCTTCTCTTTACTGAGCCTCAAGAAAGCAATTATTTTCACGATTACATCAGGAAGTGGTCTGACACATGCAAGGCACTTTGGGATATGGTCCCACACTACATCAACAAGATCTTGAGCAAAGAATTAACCAGAATTTACAGGTTATATTCCTTCAGCCGCAGTTTTAAAGTCTATTAATAGACATTTCTAACAAAAGTCTTAGAGACTTGTAACACATGTTCATTCATTAATGACTGTATTGATATTTACATTCCCTTATTTTTTCCAGAGTTCAGTCTTAGCAGCTCCAAAATTCCCATCTTCACTGTGGCATCAGTGTAAGAACCTCAGCATTACCTTTCCGCTTCTTTATCTTGTTCTCCTTGCAAGGGCTGTCTCTGGGTGAATTGTTATTACTTTGAGCAGTCAAGTCAATTCCCAACAAGCTAAACAGCTTCTTCCTGTCAGGAGCTGGAAAGTGCTTTTCAATAAGAGACTGGAATACTCCTCTGTTTAAGGAGAAAAAAAAAAAAAAAAAAAAAAAAGGCTTCAATTGAATTTGCATTTATTTAAAATAGAAACCTGTAACATTTTAACAGCTTGCTTGACTTCTCTGAAGAATTACTCCTCGTGAATGCTATTACACAAGCACTCTGTATAATTATCACCCATATTACTGTATTTGTCACCTTCTTAAAAGGTAGGAAGTGTTTACTTCACAGCACTGTTACTTATAATTTGTTAAATTTGTTTTTGGTATCAAGTGGTATTGCTACTGCTATTTTCTTTTTGCTCAGAGTTTAAATGACAGATTAACTTAATTTATTAAGACCTTCAGCAAGGTAGTTTTAGGATTGGATCTGGCTCATCAGATAAAAAAAGGGAAGTCATGATTGTAACTTGCTTTGGTATAAGTGCAGTATACACTTGGCAAGTCTTCCTCTCCTCCCAGTTTGAGTAGAGCAGCACCAGCTGTTCACACCTCAGAACATCATTTCAGAGCGCCAGCAGAACCAGGAACTCACCAATGGTTCACTTGAGCAACACTGTCAGATTTTACATACAGGCAGCTTAAGAACAGAACATCACTACTAAAGGACACCCAACTCTGTGTGCTGCTGCATGTTTTGCACATGAAAGGACAAATTACCACATACACTAAGCTGGATTAAGGTTAGTTTTGTAAAGGACAGTTCTAACAAACTTCAATCTTACTTTGCTGTAGAAACAAAGTCATTCAGTTCACCACCACCTTCCTCCAAAGCTTCTAATGTTCTTGCTTCTCCTGTTGACTGCAGGCCAATAACAACACACTAAAAGATAAATGAATACAAGGCATTGTCACTAAGACTACTGACTTATAAATTTATTTTTGCCTGAATTTCTGCTCATTAAATAGTTTCAATACCATAAAGTACAAAAACATGCTGCTACTATGTCTGAAAAGATTTGTCTTATAAACAAAATAAATCTGATAGCTTTACACTTAAAGAGATTTAAAAATAGGTTTTGATCAACTTACTTTCCCATTCTTGATTTCCTCCCGAGCGAGCTGCACCACCCTCTTCACTTTAGATGCTATGCAAAGGTACTTGAAAAACCTCTGGTGGGCTGACCAAAACTGACCCCACATAGACTTTTTCATTCGTTGTTCTGCATCGATAAGATCAGCTGCTTGTTGAAACCTCTCTCTAGCACTGACCCACTGAAAAAGAATGTTAATTGCTTTACATGTCACATTTCAAAGCCACACAGGTACATTGTTTAATATCCAAATAAAGACAGAAGTTTAAAGTGACAGTACTATGGGACTGCAAGTTGAGGAAACTAATCATACATCAAACAAAGCTCACAAAAAAAAGAGAAGAAAATAGGTATGGCTTAGTAAACTCAGAGGGTAATTACTCTCATAATGAACAGCCTAGAAATTTACATTACTACCAATGCAAACATACACAGCATTTTCTAATTATCTAGTTTCTCCATTAATTCAGTCAGGTTAAGAAAGTAAAGAGCACTGCCCATAATTAAGTAAAAAGCAAGATCCCAAAAAGAGAAAAACCCTACTGCCTTCATTTCTACAACATTCTGCTACACCAATTCTTTCCAGAGTTAGTAAGTTTTGGACTCAAGTTTAGCGATTCTTTTGAACAACATCCATAAAGTCTTGTTTTAAAGTTGATGTTATACAGCTGCCAAATATAATTTTTAAATTACTGTAGCTAAACAACATGAATGTTGAGTCATGTTTAAGCACTTCTTAAACAGGCAAAGGCCCCGCTCATTTTAATCTATGTCCAAGGAGTAATTACTTTTATCTAATACAACAGTGGTAATGGACAAGCAGAATGTGCACTCTGAAAAAAGAGACTCAGCTTAGGATGTGGACAAAACAAAACAATTAAGAACATGAAAAAGATAACTAGCAGGTAAATAAATGAAAACATTAAGGGAACCACAGCTTCAATGCTTTAGATTTGATCTGTTGCATGATTAAAATGATCACCCTGCGCTGTTTAACTACAAGCACCACTCCACCACACCGCTTCAGTGAAGAAGTGCACACAGCCTGTCTCATTTTTTGCAGCTTGTTCTCAGCTCAGCTGCCTAAAGGGGGAGGACTGGAGCACAAAAACATGACCAACAGGGGAACAGCTTTATCTTAGACAAAAAAAGACCAAGCTCTCTGAAACACTACTAGAAGGCAGGGGATCTGGCAGACACGCAAGATGCACCCAAAACTGCAGCTTTTATGATTCGGAACAAGAATTAACAGTTTTTGCACGTCTCAAATGGAGAAATCTTCACACTAAGATGAGACAAGATACCAGTTTTGTGTGCAATTTCAGGAGCATTTTAGTTTAAACCAAGTAACTTCAACATCTCAAAACTCAATAGAGAAAGCAATTTAAAAAAGGTGTTCTTACCAGTTTCACAGATTTATTGTACATTTTAACATATTCCTGTGAAAGCAGAACTTCATCAATTTTGAAGGTTACACCTGAAAAACTCAACTGTCTTGCTATGTACATTCCTCTCAGCTTCATATCCATAGCAACTATTTCCATGGCACCAACACCTCTAAAATAAAGGAACAAATTAAGTCAGTATTAGAATTTTCAAGAGCAAGGATTTGTTAAAAAACCCTCAAGTGCTTTAGAAGAAAATAGCATGCTTACAAAAGTGAAGGAAGATGTTTTCAAAATCATTAGTACTGTTGAGTTAAAACACATCCAATCAGAGGGTCTTGAAATTTAACCTTCACATAAAGCTATATACCCGCTTCATAAGTATTAAGTGTATCCCAAGAGGTATAAACACTAAGAAGTTCCTTTTTCCCAAATGACCTTGCATGCATTAGGGGACAGTACCTTACAAACTGTAATTGGATAATGAAGTTGGTCCAAATATATAACAAAATCTTGCACTGCCATTTTATAAACTCCACTGAAGATTTAAAACAATGAATACAAACTGCGTTAAGCTATTCAGATTTGCACTGATATGAACATAATCCAACTAACAGGTAACCCAAGTTCTTTTCAAGAGAAACACACCTTTAGCAATACCTTGAGAGCACAGAAGTCAGCTGCAAAGCTAACCTACCCACAAGCTTGAGCCTGTAATTTCAGAATTGTTCATTTGACACATACTCAGTAATGAAGTAGAGACTACACTTGCACAGTCAAGAGAAATCATGCATCATGCAGATGGTATGCAAGAAGATGCATCCTAAGCCCTCCTGCAGCATTTTAAAGGGTTCCAAATTCTTTTTAAGTAGGCAAAACATAATATATTAAGATGCTCACCTACCCAAGAATGTAGCAGTTGCATTTTCTACTGACCTCTCACAGTTTTTTTTACTAAGTTCTGAAATACAAAGTACCTTACAACAGCATATATAATTTTTCTGAACTGGGTTTTTATGCCAGAAAACATAAGGACAAGACTTCTTCCTGTTAAACTGTCCAAGCTGCATGCATAAACATTAGACAGCTTCTGCATGCAGTGAGACATCAACTCTACTGAGCAAACTCAGTACACACAGTGTGCTTTCATGATGAGCAGCAAAATCCTTTCATTCCGTAACACCCACAATTTTAAGATGGTTATTTTCCCAGCAAGCTTCTAAAGCTCTCAAAATATTCTGTGAGCCAGGGAAACGTCCCATTTTTTACCAGATAAGATTAAGTTATATTTCTGCTAGATTTACAAGCTAGAGTCAAAGTTCTTAGTGTGACAGGAAAAGTTTGCAGAGGACTATGAGCAAGTGAAGACAAAGGAACTGGAAAGCACAGTCAACCACAGCCACACACATTCTTGCTCTTTGAAATATTACCTTCTTTCAACAGCCTGAATAAAGTCACTGAATTCCCTAAATGGAGTTCCTTCACCCCATATTCCAAGACGGTTCATATATGCCATATTTCTTGGCTCAGATGCACCTAGGAGAAGAACACACTCTGTACCAGTGCCAGTAAAAGCAGAGAGACATTTAACACAAACCAAGTCGTACATACCTGTGGCACTGGCATAAACAACCCTGGCTTTTGGAAGTTTATTTTGAAGTTCCAATACAGCCAGACCTGTTTTTGTTGGTTTTGATGAACCAACAGGACACAGATTCTTAGCTTTATGACACTCATCAAATACAATCTGAACCATAATTAAGGAAAACAAAAAAACCTGTCTCACATTTTTTAGAATGGGGAGCTAAAACAGAAGACAAGAAAATCTGCTAATTACAACAGGTGGCAGCAGTAAATTGTAATCTCAAAAAGATACTAGTAATATTTTTCACTAAAAATTCAGGGAAAAATATTTAGCTAGTAAGTATTTAAGAGCACAATTTCCAACATGTGAGTTCTTTAAAATGTTGTTGATACTCAACTTTTTTTAAGAATTCACTGGAGAAAATTTCAGTGTAAACTTAAGGTTCTTAAACATGGTATTGTATTTTTATGTGTTTGTTACAGAAAAAGCAGAAGCTTCATTCTTGTACCAGAGTTCTGTGGCAATGGTATGATAATAATAGATTTGGCACAAAGCTTGTAAAACTTCAAGCCTAATGTCAGAGCATGCACACAATCAATTCCTGTCATGAATAAAGAACAACACTTCAAAATACCAGCAAATAAAAAATAAAAAAGATTGCTATTTAAGCTTTCATCTTTAAAGACAATCTGGTTACAATCAACTGAACTCCAGATAAAGGATACAACTCCATCAAAGTCTTCACCACACCAGTGAAGAAGCTGCTTTAATCTGGTTTTGTATTTACCACCAGATTGGCTTTCACCAATAAGAGAAGAATAGGTAGCAAAGATGACACCTTTCTTCACACTCCCATTGTGTTTGGAAGAAATTTTCCCATACTTGAACTGCAATAAAAAGATAAGAAATTACAGAAATTATTCAAGAGAGATCCCTCTTCAAACCCACCTACCATGTAATTAAGGCATGCTGGTGGGTACACTTTGAACCACCTGTATCCCTACATCATGATTAGGGCACAGCTGGCATGTGGTAATGTGGTTAAGGGGTTATTGAGGGACTTACTTAAATATATACATAAGGAAGACTAGACCTGAGGCCTCAAAAGATTTAACAGCCACATTCTTTGACTATGTGATTTCCTTAAATATAATTAAGATTTTAGTTTCAATGCATCCCTTGAAGCTAACAGGTCAAGCTGCTGCCATAAATGACTATTTCTAAAGTTTCTGCTGTATTTTAGAAATTAAGACTTCACAAAGCAAAAATATTAACTTCAAACAAACTTTAAGTTCAGTGAATTCAACTAGTAATGACGCTGCAAAATTGAAGTGGTTAATCCTGAGCAGAGCCATAGCCTCCAAAAATAACTGCACACACTTCTGATGCTTTAATAAATTACTGAGGAATTGTATTATTCACATATTACATATAAAATAAATTACATATAAAATGTGTGCTGGGAGACAGAAAGGAAAAAATTCAAGTGCTACGAAGTGTAAAAGATACAAAGAATATTTCAACTTCTAGAAAATACTCTACTAGTAGTGCCAGTAGTGGCTTGAAGAGTAATGCTTTTTAGAAAAAAATCAGATGCTAAGACTTAAACCTACAAGGGGCCTATTTACATTATTAACTTAAAGCACTCTGTGTTTCTTCATAAGATTAAGGCCTGTCAAACAAGACCTAAACAGCAAATTTATTGAAATTAGTACATTCTTGATCTTAAACAGTCAACATGCACAACTCGTCACACAAGCGTACCTAAAGTTTTGCCTCAACTGTACATAGTAAAAAGTTTCCACACCTTGTTTAATGAATGAACCAATATGTTTTTTGCTCCAATATCTCTCAAATCTCTTTCAGCATCATATTTCAGATCATTTGACACGCTAAACCTGAAGATATAAAAACAAAGCACATATTCTGTAAGTTACCAGAGAAGTTCAAAAAGCAGTTGCTAAAACATGTGTTGGAGGGGACAGATTACACTGAATTTAAGTCACTACAGGGTCCACTCTAACAAATCCTGACACACTTACCAGACTGCTCTTTTTCTGCCTAACAAGTAATTTTCATAGATTATTCCAGCTATGGTCCTTCCTTTTCCTACACCAGCACCATCACCTATCAAGAATCCAGCTCTGTCTCCATTGGGCAGGAATGTTTCATGTTGCTGTAGGAGAAAGAACAAAAAACCACTTGTACTCCAGAAAACATCACAGTGGATTGTCAGAAATGAGCAAAGGTAAGAGACATCCTATTGGATGAGCCCAATCACACAGCTTGTCACAGAGGAGTTTTTCTTCTTAAATTCTATGCTGGTTTTTAAGCTGTCCTAAAGTTTAGCATACCTGTGCTGCGTAAGTGATTGCTTCAAGCTGTAAAGCTGATAACCAGCCACTATCAATTGTTTCTTCCGAGATTGATGTCTGGTACCACACATCAGGAGGAGTTACACTGGATAACGAGCTGGTTTCCACTACTGGGTCAGGATGACGTAGACCAATTTTTACTGGTTGAAAAGGGAAGGGGAGGAAGGGAGAAGATGAAAATATAATACAGAGTTCTGTTGCTACAGCACAGGTTATTATATTTACCAAAACAAATTACAATTGTCCATTGCAAAGGCTGAACTCAAGAACAACGAAGTTTAACTGCAACCATATGTCAAGTGTTAAACTGCATCACATACAAAGGAATATGATGCAGCGACAATAAAAATTAACCACTTGGGTACAAACTCCATGCAAAATTTTTTGCCTTGCTTTTACAGCAGGTCAGTAATGTACTCAGAAAACAAGATAACAGTTTTTTGTCACTGATTATGATAAAGAAGAGAAAGGAGGAAAAAAATACAGCAATTAACAGCTGTAAAAGATTCACCTTTTTATTAAAAAACAAAACCAAAAAAAATAGCACAGCTCTAAGAAGTCAGTCAAGAACAATGCAGGAAGAATGAGCATAGGGTAATTTCACACCAAAAGACTCAAAATGGATTCTTAAGTGTAGCAGCAACCACTTAATCCCTTTAAAACATTTCCTCTGCTGAGGCCCGAAGCGTCTTAACACAGGTAAAAAAAGCCTGACCTTATCAATCAATCGTATTTCTGAAATAAGTACTGCTCAAAGATACACTAAAGAATTCATTTTCTATTTAAAAAAAAGTCTGCATACCTTCCAAAACTGAGCACTATAGAAGAGAAAAATTTCTCTAGGAAAACCCACTGCAAATTCAGGTTGTTTTTACTTGATTCAGACAGTAACCTATCTGGTTTTTTAGGTGTTAATAACTATAGAAGAGTAAGTATCAAATTAGCTCTCTAAACATTTCAGCCATTTCAGGTAATAAAACTTTAGGTCGTACATTTTATTGGCATATACTCAGCGTAAGTTTCTGCGTGGCCCATTTCTTCTTCATCTTCTTCCTCAGGTTCCTCCTCTTCTTTAACTGCTGGCACTTTCTAAAATAGAAAAATAAGCACATTGTTAATACTCTATGTCCTGGAAATTAACATGAGAAATTAAATGAGTGCAAACTTACACTCCAATGTGTTAACACAGATACCAGATGAGCCAGTGAGCAGCTGGGACAACTACAGATGGAAATGTAGATTTCTTACACTCTGAATAACCCTTCAGAGACACAAAGTAAGGGAAGTTCCTCTCCTTTGCAAGGAGATTCCAGAATCACATAAGCAGAATTTAAGAAGAAATACTTTTTACAGCATATTAAAACCAAAATATGTCTTAAAGAAAATTGCCTTGAAGACACAACAGCTAGTTAACAGCCAAAACCTAACTTTGAAGTACTCCCATGAAGCCTCCTGCAGTTTCACATTCATTACATAACTTCACCACTTTGGAAAATAGTTACAATAGTCACAGTTCTATCCAGTATTGTCTGAAACTTGACAGTTTGCCATTTTTTCCTATGATCTTGATCAATGTATATATATGAATTATTTCTAAAGTACTCAGTAGATGACAAATCAAAGATCTTCCACAATTACATTTAATGTTTAATATTAAAAAAAGTAATCTGAAAATCCCTCTGTGTGCCAGTCATTAAGGAGCACTGTTCATCACAAACTTCAGTCTGATTCCAGCAGTCAGTGAAGTTGCTGAAAGCTCAAGTGTTTACATCACATGTATTTTTATTAGATTGAGAATATGGAATGATAATCAATTTACATCTTAAAACCACCCAGAAGGTCAGCCACGCTTGAGAAAGTTTTCTAGTTTCCTCATTGCTAGTTATATAAAAGAGGATATTTTGAAAGAAAATGTCTTAGAACACAGAGCAAGTGATACACTTCTCAGTTTTAATTGGAGCACTCCCTTCTTTATTCACACAATGAGGTTCTGTTAAGGACAGTAATTTATTGAAATTGTCACTCACTATATAGGTAGTCTGCTCTACACAGCTGTTAGTTTTAGTCATCATCAAGGATTCATCTAGTGGAGAAACTAACCTTTTGAACAAACAGATGCACTCAATAATTCTACCACACAAAAGGCTCATATGAGTAACTACTGAAACTAGTCACAGGTGGTTGCAGCCAATAAAATATACATTCATTTAGCAAATTAACCATTTGTACTACTCACCATAGTAGGTGAAAAACTTCTCATTTTAATATCATTTATCCATATTCTTGCTACCTCTTTTGTGGAAGCTTCCTTCTTCACTGCACCATTGCTTAGATCAGCTACAAAAGAAAAGCTGTGTTTTACAGGAATTCCCTCCAAACATCAACTCAAATTAACATCCTTCAATATTAATGAGCTGGAAGAGAAGTTTAAGATGTCCAGTACCACACTGATGCTTCAAGAACACAATCAGTATTTTTGTCCAAATTAAAATCTGAGCAAGAAGTTAAATCCTGTTACTTTTTTGACTGTTGAAACTTCCCATGCAATACCACTGCACATGACACAGTTGTGTATTAATTTCAGTATTTAAAAAAACACAAATATTTTGGACCTTCACCAAATCCATACATAGTATTTAGAAATACTCCATCTTGTGAGTCTCTGAAGCTTAACAACAAACCAGAAAGCCCAGTGTTTCAAGAGAAATAAAGCTTACCTGGTCTGGTGGCATTTACCACCTTAGGAGAAACTACAATTATTTCTGTAAAACAAAAAGTCAACACTTTGGACTCAATTCTTTTAAGTTTTTAATAGGATCCTTTAAGAGGACAATTTATTAACTTTCCTGTCCTCAGTCACATTTGGAAGCAACTGGCAACAGGGCTTAATACAGAACTAAAAAAATTTACACAAACAGTGATGCAAAACATTGACAGCAGCTATCAAGCTTCCATCATGCTGACAGTCAATGCAGGTAATAAATTTAGCATAACTACCCCTAAAAAAACAATTAAGACAATAGCACAAATGAAGTTTTCCTCAAAGAGGTTGCATAATTTGATTTTTTTAATATTTTCCAATCTAGAACTCTTGCTGCCAGAATTATATGAAAAGACTGCTTCCTTCCCAGAGCTTCTCTGCCCTTGAATTTTCTACAAGTATTTGTCAATTTTTTTGTAAGCGTGAAGATGCAGAAACATAAGCACACAAGAAAGATTAGAAATGCAGTTCTAGAAGTTGCACATCTCTTTTTAACTTAACACAGAAGGTACAAATTCAACTATTTTCTGCAGCTGTGCCACTCTAACAGCTATTGTGCATTGTTGTTACCTATTCTTTATGTGCTTCTGTGAGTTTTCATTTAGCACAAAGGGCATAACCCAGTCCTATAAAATCTCCTCCCTCAGTCCTTTACCCCTCATCCCAACTTCAGTTAGTGTCTCAACTTCCATTTTTTGTCAACCAGTCCATAAGAGAAAGCAATTAAACAAGGAGGCACATTCTTCTTTTTGTTTCAGTCCTAAAAGTCAGCTTCAATTATTGCACATTTTACCCACATGTGAAAAAAATGGGTTATTTCCAACCCCGCCTACAAAAATCAGTAAATCTTATTTCAGAGACAATGAAAATATATTAATCCAGAAAAAGCAGCAATATTTTGAAACTCAACTAGTCTGATCTTAACCTCATGCTAAAACCAGAATAACTTTAAAGAATTAAATAATAAAAATACACACATGCAGCTCTTCCCTTGTATTAAGCTGACCATATCAGCTGTCACATATTAGAAATAACATACAAGAAAGTTTCTAAACACAATAGACCTGAAGCCTCCCATGACATAAACAGGGACAGAGATGTTCTTTTTCAGGAGGTGCTTTACAGAAACACCCTGTCAGAGGAGTACTGGCATGTACTACAAATCTAGTTTGGAAGATGCAAAAAAAGAAAATAAACCAACCAAAAAACCCCTCATTTTTCATAGCTCCACAGCAAGTGGAACAGAAAATGACATAGACTCCAGTTAAGACAGCTAAATCAACTCCAGTAATGTTCCTGAATTAGTTTTACCAATTTGCCAGCTGCACTCTAAAATGTCATCTTCCTCATTCCTTGCAGTAAATCAAAAGCTTAGATCTTTTTTTAAAGCCTGTTATTTTTTATTACTTCACCCTGAATTCTAACACTATTGAAGTTAAACCAGAATTTATCAGCTTTTCTGCAACATTTCATTTTACTGTGATATTCTACTAATCAATGAAAATACAGTATGTGCAAAGATCTTCACATTCTATTATTTCACTATTTGTCGAAAATACTGTAATTACCAAGAAAAAAAGAAAACTCACTTGCTGCTGTTGCTACTGGTTGGGCAATATTGGGAGGTGGCTTCAATTTCATGAGTTCATTAAGACTATTATTCTTGAGCAGATCTTTCAGCTGAATCTGGTCCTTGGAAGGTGTAGTGGTCAAGGCATTGCGTACTGCTGGTGCTGCAACTGAGGGTCGAGTAGTTGTGCTGGTCTGAATGATTTTTGCTACGGTGATAGTCTGCCTTGTAGTTGTAACAGGTGTTGTTTTTGTCATCACTATTGTAGTCCCCAAAGTAGGAAGCTGATTTATTTGATTCAGCACAAAGGTTGTGGTGGATGGTGGTTGCTAGCAAGAAAGAACCAGGGAAATTTTCAGAAGATAGTGAAAAAAAAAAAAAATCCACAGACTTTATTAGCCTAGAGCACAGGAGGTACCAGCTTTTAAAAGATGTGTATTTTTGAACATATTTTTAAGGTAAGGGGAAGGAAATAAAAAAATAGGATGAAGGATGCATCACCTAGGCACAAGACTACTACGGGTACAAGAACCCTGAGCTGAAGAGAATTTTCAATATATAAATTGGCTGCACAATAAATAGCCAGGATTGCTGAAAGTACATGTGTAGCCTTTTTCAGACAGCCTGCACTGACATCCACCTTCCTGCAGGTCTGCTTTTTATATTCTCATTTCAGGTGCAACCAGCAGACTATGGTGCTCAGAATTATCTGCAGCTAGAAAAAGTGGTTCAGAGTTCAGGGAGAGGAGACAAGTCAACACAACCTCCCCATCCCCAGGATTTGCAGGCAGGGGAAGTAAAAAGCACATGGGACACCTCAAAATGTTTTTCTGCATATTGCTTCGTCCTCCTTTGTGTTCCTCGTCACAGAAATCACAACAACCCCTGGGTGCGTTAAGCTTTCACTTTCACAGTCCCAGTACAGTAGAACCAAGACAATGGGTCAACTGGCATTTTACAGTCCCACCTCTAATGCTACACTTCACTAATATACTGGGTTTATGCGGCAAGGTTTCAAGGGGGCTACAGGGGTGGCCTCTGTGAGAAGATGCCAGAAGCTCCCCCACATCCAATACAGCCAGCTCCACCCAGCTACAAGACAGACCTGCTGCTGTCAAGGCAAAGCCAATCAGCAATGTTGGTAGCACCTCTCTGATAACATATTTAAGGGGTAAAAACTGCTGCGCAATCAGCAACTGGGAGAGAAGAGTGAGAATACATAAGAGAGAACTCTGCAGACACCAAGGTCAGTGGAGAAGGAAGGGGAGCAGCTGCTCCAGGTGCTGGAGCAAAGAATCCTTTGCAGCCTGTGGTGAAGCAGGTTGTTCCCCTGCAGCCCATGAAGGTGCATGGTGGCGCAGATATCCACCTGCAGCGCATGGACAACTCCACATCAAAGCAGGCGGATGTGCCCAAAGGACGCTGTGACCTTGCAGAGAGAAGCCCAGACTGAAACAGGTTTTCTGACAGGACCTGTGGCCATGTGGGGGACCCACACGGGAGCAGTCTGTTCCTGAAGAACCACGTCTATGGGAAGGACCCACGCTAGAGCAGGTCGTGAAGAACTGCAGCCTGTGGGAAGGACCCATGTTAGAAGAGTTTGTGAAGGAGCTGCTGCAGCTGGAGACAAGCATGAGGAGGAAGGAACAGCAGAGACAACATGCGATGATGCCAGGAGTGAAGGTGAACCCAAAAAGAAGGGAGGGGTAGGGGGAAGGTGGTTTTAAATTTGTTCTTATTTCTCATTACCCTACTCCACTGTAAACTGGCAATAAATTACATTTCCCCAGGCTGGGTCTGTTTTGCCTGTGGCAGTAACTGCTGATCTCCCTGTCCTTATCTTGACCCATGACCCTTTTGTCCTATTTTTTTCTCCCACCATCCAGTTGAGGAGGGGAAGTGACAGAACAGCTTAGTGGGCACCTGGTGTCCAGCCAGGATCAACCCACCACATATACACATACCAAATCCTGAAGTATTAGTTCTTACCCGAACATTTAATAAGGCTGGAGTTGATACAGTCTCTGGTTCTTGTTTCACAGCAGCTGTGGCCTCAGTCTCCAAGCCCAGTTCTAACGCGCTAAGTGGCACTGACTGCAGAGGAAAAAAAGTAAGAATCAGAAAAAACATGAGCAGGTGAAAAACCTTAAGAACAAATATCCACCCACAAAATGGAAGTTAACGTCGAAGTCCCTAAATGTGCTCATTAACAAAGGTTTCACTGAAAATAAAGATCATCAAGGGGTTGATTTTGCATTCTAAGAAGTTAAACATACAACACCTTGTTAGTTAATTGTGGTGAAAATGTGATTAGTTTTGGGATGTCACTGTTCACCACACCACTGTGCCCAGTCTCTGTCTGAAACAGTTATGTCCTTGCTGACCAAATGCTGTCATGGAGCTTAAACATATTATATTACACTTTTTGCACACATTTTAGGACAGAAGCTAAACTCCAGTGATATTAGAGTTCTCCATGGATACATGACAGCATGCCCCCATTTCATGTCCAGAAGTATATTTATGTTTCTACTGACCTCAACAGTGTATTTCAGATTGCTTTTTTGTATAAAAGTTTAAAAAGAATCATCAAGTCATTTTCTAGTCTCAGTATTATGGAGGAAGAAATTTATGAAACTCCACATTCTTTAACCATTTGTTGTGGACACCCCCTCCCCTCCACGATACATCAAGTACAAGCTCTTATGTCCTCTAGCAAACTACTATGTTCTTGTTTTAACCTGCTGAAAGGAGTTGGTGCTGGATTTGCAAGAACCACATCCGGAGAGTCAATATCAAATAGATCATTTGGACTGATTCCACTCTCACTCAAAGCAGCAAGCAACAGATCTTGTCCTGGCTCCACCATCTCTAAAAAAATGAGAACCATAAATACAAGTTACATTTAATTTTCATTTATTTCATGCACACATACACAGTCACATTTAAAGTTTCATTTCCTGGATTTAAGGGCACACACGATGCAGTCTCTTCTATATACAGAGTTTCATTTTCTAGATTTGCTCTGGCTCTTTTGTTCATTTGTTGATTTTTCCTCTATTTTGTTTTTAAAAATATTTTCAATATACCCACCATATTTTGAAGCAGAAGGAATGAAACACTTTACTACGCAAAATGCTATCATACCTATAAAGAAAAAAAGATGTGTTTTCTAATCTTCATCACACAACATTTTTAAGCATTACAAGAACACCAAGAGGCAGAAACGGTGTGACTGTATTATGCTAATGATATGTCTTTGTCAATGAAGCACACTGCACGAGGGAAACACAATTAAAACTCATTTAGTTCATCTTGTAACAAGTTTGTGATAAAAAGCTTGTAAGAAAAGCTTTTATTTCGTGCTTGCTGATACATTAGGTAGTAATTCATTCATTGGAGAAATTTTGTTTTGCATAGTGGAAAGAACAAATGTTCCACTATTATAGTACGTTAACTACATATTAAATAGGACACTAACATCAGGTCACAGACTCCTTTATGTGTAGGACAAGCAAAATTAATTTCAAAAAGCTATTCTAGACTGTAAAAAAAATTATTTAAAAAGCCAGATACTCTCTGTTTTAAGATGAGGAGGGAAGATAATGTGTTTTGCTTCCTTAAGAAGGAAGCCCATTTGCCCCAGTACTAAGACAAAAGTTAAATGAGGCCACATAACTTAAGCTGTTGCTTGTATCTTCTAAGATAACACTTCAAGTAGAAATTCATTTTGCTCATTCTCCACGTTCCCCCATAACACCCACTGGTAACAAAACATCAAAACCAAAGCTGAACATCTACCCTAAAGCAGGTAACAGGATAAAAATATTTATTGGTATTTTAGATACACTCATTCAGACTCCAAAACAGCACTCACTTGCTTATCCCCCTCTACATGTAGAGCTAAGCCACATCCAGCTGGCTGGTCACACACATTACTTAGCACATTTGGCAGAACAGGTAATTCTTGTAACAAATAAAGCCTCAGGCACTTAATTCTTATTCTTAGTAGTTTTACTCTCTTCAATAGCAGGGAGAGACCTTCTTTTAGTGGACTAATACTGCGGTGGTGGCACCACAATTGAAGCAGTGGATATAAGGTACTGGGACAAGTGGAAGATATGATTTTAATCCAAGACTGTACAACCCAAAAGAACACCAAAGCAACAAACAATAATTGGTGGGATGACTACTGATGACACGAAATCCCATTAAACACCATTTGCTGTATCAGAACTGAGACCCTGCTTGCCTTTTTTTTTTTTCAAAAAGGCATTTAAGGTGATCAGATAAATTGGCAGAATGACCTGGTTTGTCATTATTAGGTACAGAAGATATTAAGAAATATTAAGACATCTTGCAGATTTAATTAACATGGCAGCTCCTTCAAAGGATGACACGTCCCACTAGCCTGTCTCCTAGAACCCTGAATGGGTCAAGAAAAATGAACAGGAACAGACTGCCAGCTTCACCTTTCAGAAGGATTAAGCCTCCCATCTCAAAAAGAGGAGATGTATTAATTGGGCAGGATAAATCCTTCATTTTCATCAGACTAAAATACAAACAGCAATCGCCGTATCTAAGTTTAGAACCTTACAGCATTGTTTGCTAATCAGAAATAGGTGAGAGGAGAAAGATTAAGTCTGCAGATGGAGTCTTAGCTTATGAGTTCTTTTGGTGTCAGGAACTTCAGAGCCGCCACTGAAGGTGAATTTACACAGGTTATCCCATCAAACCAGCAGCTCCAGAACATTGCACAGTTGTAACTTGACAGTATCAATGTGGAAAAGAGGCACGAGCACTCTTCCTCATGGTGCAACACCTTTGGTCAATATGGTCAAATAAATAAAAATGTTTAAGTGTAGAAAAGCAAAAAGTGTCAGTTATGTCCCTAATCAGTCTGCACGTAGTGTTGATCCCACCACCACCAAAAGAAGGTGCGACTGAAACTTGGCTGAGAGATAACTGGCTATACTGAATAGAGGTATGGAAAGTCAGAAGCTTGGGGCTGTTTATTTAAAAGAAAACTAGGACCAAAAAAAATTACTCAAGATAACTTGTAGTCTACTCTTGCAATGTATGAAGGGGAGACCTTTCTATGAAGTTGAAAATCAAAACCAAGAATAGAAAAACCCCACGCCAACACCACACACAAACACCTTCCCCAACCATCCTAAAATGGTGCCACAACCCATCAAGTCTGGCTCAAGTCAAGTTTAACACATCCACAGTGACACTGAACTCTACATTTTTAACCTTTAAAAGCACGACAGCTTGGGTATCTTCAGGAGAGTCTCACCAAGTTCAGAAAAAACATTAGTAGCGGTAATTCTGTAACAGTTCACCTACTTCAAAGTTTTCACTAGATGATGAGTGACAGGAACTGGGAGAGCAATTCCTACAATTCCAGAGCAAGTATCTCAAGTTTAGAAACACCCTTTTCTTCACAGGGCTGTTTTCACATGAGAAATCCCCCAGCTGCATCTCTCTCACGCTAATGCCAATTTTAAGTCTTAAAAATTAGCAGTTGCTAGCAATCCAGCAAAAAGCAAAGCAAAACAAGAGCAATTGTTTGTCTGTCAGACAGTTTGGACAATGAAATTTTGACTAGTTTCACTTATTTTGTTTCTGTACACTAGGAACAAAGCTGCATTGTTTGAAACAGGAACAAAAGGAATTCTGAACTTCTAGAATTTTTACATTAAAAAAATCACTGAATACATAACACCAATTTTAGGCTCTGTAAAACTTCCAAGCACCACTGCTGCCCTCCTCCCACCCTCTAATTTCTCCTTTCTTCCCATATAGTTTTATTTTAGTAAGGAAATTAAATAAGGAAAAAAAAAACCCAACAAAACAAACAAAACCACCACACAGGAAAAGCTGCATCGCGATAGCTTAGTTTATTTTCTGTGACATATGCTAGTCAAGCCTAAAATGTTATCAAGCTGCAACAGCTCCATAATCTCCCAAGGTAGGAGGCTCCTTAGTTAACACAAGTGAAAAGCGACTTTATCAAGCTCTGCAGCTCAGCTTTGGCAATACTATATAAGGACCTGTTTGCCACATCTTAAAAATCTCCCAAAGAAAATACTTATAAAAAAAGTTGTGAATATTACAAGCTGTTCCCTGAGCATTTCACCACTTGAAGAACTGTTCTGAGCGCGCAGAATCTCGCAGACAAGGTTGTCTATGTTTAGTCAGGCTGTCCAATGTCACCGAGCAAAAATCAATCTGTTAAGTAAAACTAAAATAAAAAAAATAAATTTAAAAAATAAAATTTCAACAGAAGTAACACAATTATTTTATTTGTATGAAGAAAAAAATATAGACTGCTGCCCTTTCAAGAAGGGCTATCAAAACACACCAAGAATTTTTATAAGGTGCTCTTCTCCTGAAGAAAATAGCCTAAAACTTTCATAAAAAGACAGTTTTTGCTACCACTGCACATTATGAAAATAATTTCTGATTTAAAGACACAAAACCAGAATGCCATGTTTAATATTGTGTCATGTATCCATGCCAACCTGGCTCTCTCCCTCCCTCCATTTTAGCTTTGGTACAAAGAAGCAAAAACAAAACAACAAAAAAAAAGAGATTCTAAAACACATGTCGAGCAACCTGCTCTCCATTTCCCCCCCGAAAAATAATGGTAGAACCCTCAGCAATGAAAAGGCTTCTGATTTTCAGGTCTGTGAGTTACATGTTGTAACATTATATACCTAAAGTGCTTATTTAAAAACCAGAATGTACTGTAGTGTCACAACTGAGCCCCAAATCAAACATCCCAGGCACAGCAAACCCTTCGGACAACTGGCCTCTGCGGGTGCCCAACCTGCAAGTTTTGATTTTAACGCCTGGCCTGGGCCACTGATGGAGTTGGGCATTTTCTTGTTCTCCTTTCAGCAGAAGGGTTTTTCCCCGTGGCTTTCTGAGGAATATGTCACTTGAACAATACTGGAAACCATTGAAAATATGACACAAATTCTGAAGTGGTAGAAAAAAGCCAGCTATATCCCCAAACTCTCTTGCTGTCTAAACTGTGACTTTAATTACCAACCTAAAAATGTCACAGCTCCATTTGCAGCCTCTCACAACTCAGGTGTAAGGGCTGCCACCCCCAACCCCACACAACAGGATTCTCTGGATATCCAGGTGGGTTTCACTCATCTCACAGCCTCTGGCTTCAGAAGCCAACCTGGCTAACAATAAAAACCAAAACAACAAAACACACCAGCCCAGTCCCTTCTGGTCCTTTCCAAGTTGCCATCCAATCAAAGATTAAAACTCACCCATGTTTACATGCTTTAACCTCACGCCATCCAGTCAAAGAGTAAAACGCTAATTACCAAACTCACCCATGTTTACATGCTTTAACCTCAAGACCAGTAGTTTTAAATGTACAAAGTTAATTTCTGATTTTTATGAAAACAATTCCAATCCTGTAAAAAACATACCAGTTTTCAAACACTAGTTACCTCTCTAAAACCAAAGCTTGCCAAGGACATGACGTTCAGTCCAGGATACTGTAGGATTCAACTCCACCTCAAAGCTCTACCATGACTGTTTAATGAAATTTACAGTAGTTAGGATATTCCATTTGAAAACATGAAATTCAGACATTTTTAAATCACAGAATGTTGGGGATTGGAAGGGACCTCAAAAGATCATCTAGTTAAATGTCAAGGAACTAAACAATGCAATGACTTGGCATGAAATCAGCTTTCAGACTAAATGGCTGGAGGTGATAATTTAGCCAGTAGTGAAAGTTTTTAAGAAGTAAAAATCCAGAAGAGATAAGAGCAGTACCTGAGCACTAGAACCCTGCCTCAGTTTTGCCCTGGGAGTCAGTTCTAGGTGCAACCTCAAGGCACAAGAAATCGATTAACCTTATCTGCTACCTACTTCAATAGCTTTTAGAGCAACTATCAGCCAGTTCTGACACCAAAGACCTTGTCTGGACAGCAAGACAAACTGCCCACATTTTATTTTTAACGACTAAGATTGCATTAAAATATAACATATCATCCCAGTAAGGAAGATATAGAAAAATAATCCAAATAATGTGCTGTTATACAACTTCTGCTATTGAAAATTCTTCAAAAGTCTTCGCTTTACCTCCTCAACTTGACTTTTTTAACTTAGGGGGGGAAAAAAAAAAAAGCTTGCACAACATTCATGTATGTATTTAAAACATTTAAATCACATAACCTATGTACTCCAGAGCCAGTCTATCACAGAGTTAGTTCTTAACTCCAGAACAGGTAAAAAAACCCCCCAAAACCCCAACAAAATAAGAAATCAACAAAAAGAAATTATTAGCATGAACAAACAACACAATCTGAAGTTATTTAATACATCAATTCAGCCTTTTTTTTTTTTTTTTAATTTAAACAATTGGCCTCATCTTTAAGAGCTATCAAACATCTAAAACCAGCCTATGAGTACCTGGCAAAAAAAAGTACAAGAGTTCTAATTTATACCTTCAAACACTGTGGAACCTGGTCAGCAAAAAATAATAATGAAACAAGCGAAAAGCAAAAAAGAAATGAGAAAAAACCCACAAGGCCTCTTCCCTTTCGGAGTGTAAGGGCATTTTTATGTTAAACAATTACTCACCCTAGCAACCTCTGTTTGAGGTGCGCTCGTTAAGAGTCACTGGACTTTGAGGCCGGGTCTTGTCGCTACGTTCAGCTCCCCGGGAGCTGCGGGGCCCCCGGAGGGCCGGGCCGGAGGAAGGGAGGGAGGTAGGGAGGGTCCCCCCCGGCTCCAGCCTCGCCACCTTC
>NW_010320220.1:43015-43228 GCF_000700745.2 Antrostomus carolinensis
GTCCCCGACATAAACTTCCGGGTTGGGCCAGAATTGGCTGCGTAATCGTGTCCCATGCACGACTTTTTGTTTTCAGACCCTTCGTCTCTTCCAGGATCCCTCTAATAGCATTAGGAGCCCGGAGAAGGGCAAAGGGTTGTGCCTGCCGGCGGCCTCCAGAGCCACTTCAGCACCATAAATCACCCCCCAGCCCCCCCCGTTTCACCACAGCGG
>NW_010320221.1:0-237 GCF_000700745.2 Antrostomus carolinensis
TTGGGGTGATTTCTGAGGTTAATAGTAAACTAAAAGCCACAAGGGAAGGATGGTGCCAAACTGCTCAGGTTTTTTTAACCCGCTGATGAAAAATGTGAAGTTTCAAAAGGAGCTTTTCTGCCCCAAAAAACGGTCCCAGCAGTGTCACCAGCCTGTGTCCTACATACTCAGTGGCACCGGTTGCTGTGTCCCCAGGTCTCTTCTCTCCTGTCCCCAGATGTCACCTCCCTGTCCCCA
>NW_010320222.1:0-207 GCF_000700745.2 Antrostomus carolinensis
GCTGCGGGCTGGGGGCTCCGATAACGGCCCCCAGGGTTATCTGGGTGCTGCCAAGGGCTCCCCTCCCTGCAGCAGCCCTGGGGATTTTGGGGGTCCCACCCCCCACGGTTGCCCCGTTGTCCCTGGACTGGGTACTATGCGCTGGGAAGGGTGGGGGGCACCCTGGGGGACACACACATGTCCCCATGGGTCGGGGGGGTGTGTGCC
>NW_010320223.1:0-17114 GCF_000700745.2 Antrostomus carolinensis
ATCCCCAACATTCTGTGATTCTGTGAAGAGACTATCACAACTGTGAAACTTGTTCTGAAAAACATTTATATGTATTTATATTTTATATTATGGGAGTAATTCCAGCTACATACTGTTTAAATATCACCATCAACCTCATGCAAAGTAAATATATACCAAATTGGAATTGGTATCAGAACTAGTTGAGTTATACCACTTAAATCCTCAAACCTTGAGATGTTGCCATCATTACTAAGCTTTCTACAGTGAGATTGGTGCTCTGGAGCCTTGTAAAAACTGGGCACTTGCAGTTGTTCTCATGATGGTCATGCCAACTCCAAGCTTCTCATCAGCACAGGCAGAATTGAAGGCTAGGTATCAGCCTCTTCAAATTCTGTGTGCAATGGCTTCAGAGTGGGCTGAGGTTTCCCTTTTCTTTCTCTCAGCCGTTCTCTCCTTTCTGTGACAGATTTTAGCTCTCCTTTTTGCCTCAGCTCCCACTTCTCCTGTGTTCATCATTAATGTCAGAAAGTAATAGTATCTCAGAAAGAATAACCAATATACTACATAAGGGGTTACTAACATTCCAGATGCTTCCCATGCCAAGACAGTGTTAATTTTATTTTTCAAGAACATACTTTTTGAGACTATGCTGGAACATTCCTGGTTGTACCCCCATTCTGTCAGCAGTGTCTTCCTGATATTTGTAGATTATTTTTTTCCAGTATGTACACAGTCCCTTTTGGCAAATGACATTTATAGTCTTATATGAAACTGTTATATAGCCTTATTAAAAAAAAAAAAAAGAAGCCAAATTTGTAGCAATTAAAGGCATTCACATTCAACATCTTTGGAGGTTAGGATACATACTTGTTCACTTATAGTGTCAGCATCTATGTTGAATAAATCATGCAGGTTTTCCCCACCTTCTGTTTATTTAATTATTTAATATAATATGTAGTTCAAAGTGAATACAAGGTGCCTCTAGTTTTATCTTTAAACGTTTTATTTTCTTATTTTCAGAGTGTGACTATGCTTTTTATATCAAAGTAAAAAAAATTAGGAATGTAAATTTGACTATGTGCTGCATATAGAACAGCCAAGTAACACTTGTTATTTTCTCACATGTTGTGAGATTTTTGTATGGTTTTCCACTACTCTCAAGTTGCAAGTCATTTGCATTACAAATAATGGACTGAAACCACACTAAGCAAGAGTTGCTCAGAATAGAGGCCTTGTAAAATCCTGTGGTGCGAATGGAATTAATTAGCTCTTGCCACTACTGTATGCTGCAATATGAAGACACAGTAGAAGAGTGGACTATAATGGGGAAGGAATTTTTTCTTCATAGGAAAAGCATCATGCTCCTTTGACTGCAGATGACACTTTCTGTATTGATAAGGCTTAATTCAGATCTTTGGGTAGTAGAATTTTTTCTCTAATTTAACATAAGACATTTTAAATCACTTCCCAGAAAATAACCATATTATAGCAATTACACAGATGAGTGAAAAGGCAGTTGCTTCCTCTGTAATTAAGTCAATATAGTCTTTGTAAATTTCTATGTTTTTTATCAGTTTTCTTTTTAAAGCTTCAAAAGAGATGAACATATTTTTTATAATATGGCCTTGAGTTATACATATTTTAATTTACCAATACGGTATATTAAGTTTGATCCCTGTGGTCTCATTTGTTCAAATACACTGTAAGCAACAAGCAGTTTGCTCCAGTAGATTTTGTTGTTTATGTTTACAAGTAATAATGTGACAAAAAAGCTTTGAACAAACAAAAGTGCAAATATTTTTGGGAAGAATGATGTTCACATGCAATTACATGCCAGTTCCTTTTGAAGAGGCAGCTTTAATGTGATGGTGTTAATTTTCAGTATCAATCATTTCTGAGCCCATTCAATGGAGAATACATGTTCCACTTGAAAAATACAGAAAAGCAGATAGAGTATTACCAGATTTTTTTTCTTGAGTTTCCTCACTAGAAGAGAAATAGCATAATATCCATGTTTAATGAGTGATTAACCTAAGTTTTTTCAAAATAGGAATTTCATGCTGAGCATTTACTTACTATTATAAACCCCTGACCTTTTTAATCAATGTATGCCATGACCATTTGTAATCCAAGTTGATTTCTTCTTTTAGATTTGCTGCCTAGCCTTTCATATCCACAACTTGTGATAATTCTGGTTTTTTCAGGTGCATCTAAACAGCATTTTGCAAATTCAACCATGTCTGCAGCACATAAGGTGCCCCTCAGGGTAAATATGTCTCTGCTTTCTGGAGCTCCCCGGGGTGATTTTATCTGGGTCTGTTGTGATGGAGGGATGGTTGGGCGGTTTAAACCACTGTGGCCCACCCTGTACAGTGGGACTGCTGTCATTTCCCATTACCCAAATCTCCTTCCTTCAAAGTTCATGGTTTTAGTTATTCAGAGATTTTGATACGAAATGCAAAGCATTAAGAAAATTAGTGGTGCCTAGTCTAAGGACTGTTTCATCAGCCCACCTTGTCTAGAAAGAAGTCTCTGCATTAAAAAAAAAGGAAAAAGAAAAGAAAAGAGTAATTCGGTGTCTGGACAGTTTCCAAAAGGATCGTTTTATGTGAATTAAGAAATTGGGTTGACAAACAATGGGTAGTGTAACCAGAAGGTGAACTAAAAGGGTTCAAGATTCAGGAAACAGATTCAGCTCAGATACTCTATAGCCTGAAAATACTCTTAGTAATTTTGTAATGAAGGATTTGTTAAATATCTAGTGTTTATTTTTAATATTGGTGCTTATGTTGCTACATTGCAGTACCTCAATGCTCTTTTTGACAAAATGTAGGTGGTGGAAATTAATAATAATATTATAAGTTAATAAAAATTTAGTTATAAAGTAGAGAACGAAGTTAATGTCAACAATAGGACTGCTAATAGTAACTGTTCAAAATCAAAAAATGTTCATTTTGGGATGAAATCAGGTTTTGACCTGTTCTTATATTTTTTTAAAAACAAGTGTTTTCTATTCAGCAGTTTTGCATCAAAGAAAAAATATATTCTGTGATGAAACATAGAATATCTTCCAAATTATTAATAGAATTTATACTACATTAAAGGGAAGATATTCTAATGAAAATCATCTGTTTGCTTTGAAGCCAGTGTTCAAACTGATGTTGGAAATGGATGTCAATAAACAGTGAAAACTTATCACTTTATCACTTTATTCATGAAAGAATTAATTTATCTTAGCTATTAGTCATTTCAGGGAGCAGCTGTAACTCGTATTTCTTAAGATAGTTTTATTTAAATATAAATTGGTTGGAGGGAGATAAGGTTTTTTTCTCCACACCATTATAACCCTCATCCATAGGCAATATACAGAACAAACATAGGAATTTGTTTTTTTCTTACTTTCTTTCTGAGCAGGTTTGGAAATTGGCCCATGGTTTTTGATATCAAAATGTTCATTTCCTGCAGCAAATGCATTGAAAACTTTTGTGGGTTAACCCCAGCCAGCAGCTAAGTACCCATACATCATTCACTTACTCCCCCCAACCCAGATGGGGAGAGAATAGGAAGAGCAAAACCAAGAAAACTCGTGGGTGGCAATGAAGGCAGTTTAATAATTGAAGGAAAGAGAAAAAATACAAGTGATCCAAAGGGAATCACTTATCACCTCCCACAAGCAGACAGATGCCTACCCAGTCTCTGAGCAATGGCTTCCTTGGAAGTGAAGCCCCTGTACCCCTTCTTCTTCTACCCCATATTTTATTGCTAAACATGACATGATATATCACAGAATATCCCTCTGGCCAGTTTGAGACAGCTGTCCTAGCTGTGTCCACTTCCAGCTCCTTGCTCACTCTCAGCCCACTCGCTTCATGGGGGTCAGGGTGGGAAAAAGTCTTTTTGCTGTGCTCAGGAATAGCCAAAACACAATCAATACTGTTTTAGACACAAATCCAAAACACAGCACCATACCAGTTGCTGTGAAGAAAGTTAACTCCATCCCAGTCAAACCCAATACAAAACCTGAACTCTAATTTTCAGACTATGTAGGAACGTGAAATGTGTCTCTAGTCTTTGAAACAGTTGCAGACTACTGGAAGTTGACTTAAATCAGTAGAAGATTTGGTCCTGGGTATCTTATTTATTAGTTGAAGACCAAAAATAAATCCATAATCTCCTTGTACAAATAGCAATAGGATATGATTAATTATCAGAATTAGACTTCTTGCACAGATAAGAAATATATGTAGTTTGGTAGTCTGTAACAAGACTGATTACTAATTAATTATAATCAGAAAAAAAAGTCATAAAGACTGATTATTCTACAGTCATTTAGAAAAAGTTTCTTGTACCTTTCTAACAAGAATTTGGTACCAGTCACCAGCTATGTTCTGAATTTTTATGGTAGTTGCTGTACTACATTATGTTTTTAAAACTAAAAAATTGTTATTAATGAACAAATACCTCTGGAGTTTAGATGTAAATTAAAGAGAAGTTATTTATTTTGGTATTGTATTCCATAAAGGGGCAAGAGACAGTTTCTGCTAGGCTTGCAAGGCAGCATACTAACTGAGGGGTGGTTGTGAAGTGCTGTACATTGCTTATACGCTAAGAGATCAGCTGTACATTTTTCAAATGAAACATGTGAAGTTAACTGGCACTTCTGGCATTAATCTTTTTTCTTTATCACCCAGTTCATAGAATGGAGGAATATAAGTGTGCTAGTAGCAAAGTTCAGTAAAAAGGACACATAAAAATGTAAGCAATGAAGTTTGGAACTGCAAATCAATACTCTTCTGTTCTCCTCACACCACTTAAACTCTGACCTTATAAATGCTTACCTTTTTTACTTTTAAGGTCATAGGATATCAAGTATATCACCCCACTCAAAACAGTTTGCCTTATTTCCAGCAAAGATCCAGATAGTAGGTGAACTTCTTGCCCAAGTGTTGATACTGGACACCTTTTTCGACATAAAACCTATGAGTGGGAAATAAGTGTGAAGGAGGGCCTGGGGTTCAAGCCTTGCCTCTGGCTACAGCAATCAAGAGATTTCTTCTGAAGAGTCCATGTTCTGCCCAGATGAACAACAGGCACCCTAGTCCTGTTTGGATTTAAATGAGAGATCTCATGTTAGAGTTCGTTCTCAAGTGGCTTTTAAAGACAGGTCTGAACTGCATCCTCGGGTACTCATTTAGAGCATGTAAATGTACAGCAAAAAAACCTGTGCAGGTTGCATTTTTGCCTGTGCAACTTAAGTTCTCCCTTTGCTCACTATCCAAACAAGAAGCTCTCATTTTCTTGGGCTATTATATGCTACATGTTGTTAAGCATGGAAATGTGTTCTTATTAGCCTTTACTACACACGTGTAGCAGAGTTTTACTTCTGTGTCTTGATAGAAGGCAAATTATGTTGACTAAAAGTATACCAGTGCATACATTACTGTTGTTTTCTTTTATATCTGTGTGCATCATTTGTATTTTGTTGAAAGTTTTCTGCAAAAGGACCACTCGTACTGTGGTATGAGATGTTACCCACGGTAAATACAGATTTGAGAAAATGCTTTAACATTGGAATTTGGTTCACCTGAAAAGTTCCCACATACTTTACCATTTTTTTTAATGACTGTAGAAACCTCCCACTCTTTATAAAGTGTTTGTTACATTAACTAGGGGGTCTGTTAAACAACTAATTCCCCCCATTAAAGCTGCTAGGAGATGATGAGCATGGGAGTGGTATGATGTGAAGAAGCATACTCATATCTCAAACTAGAAACAGGTGTTGTTTAGTTACTTAAAATAAAAGTAAGTTTTGGTGCTTTGAAGATTTATATATGTTGTCTTATCACCTTTCAGGTCCATCCGTTATTGAGAAAGAAATATGAGACTTCCATGATACAACTATTGCACACCTTCTCTATTACCATGTGAAGTGCCTATTGAAAATGGTAACTATATTGTCAGCCATCCTGGCAAGCAAAATAAAACAAATGCTTCTGAGAATATGAGGCAGTTTCTGAAAAAACAGTATCTGTGTGTAACAATTGCCATGCAAACTAGTATTATTGTACTCTGATAAAATCAACAAGCAATTAGGTAATTAATATTTGTTTCTCAAGATGTATTAAGCATGTGCATAGGCAGAAAACTGGCTACAAAATACTTAACACAGCAGGTGGTATGTAACACAAAACAAGCTTTGAAAGATCTACTAGCTCAGAGAAAGAAAAATGCTTTAATTCATGCCATGAGTGTATCACTGTCAGGGTTGTTTCTACATGGACTGTTTTTAGAGAAAAATTGACTTCATTAATCCTTCAGCCATTAGGTCTTTGTTCCTTTTGCCATAATGCTATTAGTGATATCTGTTATTTTCTCCATATAATTTCAGTACTTCCTTGTTAATTCTCCAAGATGGAGCTTTGCTTTGTGTTGGAGGCCATCAAACAAAGTGTAGTTTTGTCAAGAACTCTACTGCAGACTTGCACAGGGCACAAAGCTGGTAGCCATGTGTCTTTTCTCTAAAACTGAGATGGTGAATGCTGTTGTTGCTTTGTGAGACAAATGCATATTGAGAAGTGAAAGAAATGGAGAAGGCTGAATACTGTTCATATGTGATAATGGACATGATGTATATATTACAGGCGAAATGATATAGCACATTAGTAGCGTTTATAGAAAGTAGATGGAGTAATGGGCACATGCAAATTCTACTGATTTTGAATCAAGAGAAGTCATCGAGGTATATGCTTCAGCAACTATAATTAAATTTGATTTCCTAATCATATAAGATCCTTAAGTCTGCTTGGCAAGGATGATCTGCATTACCTGCATGGAGGTAATTTAGTGGCAGAGAGTAACTAAATATCTGTTCATCAGTAATACATTTGCATGACAGAGGACTGGAAAGTCTCCCTACACATATGGGTGATGGCTTGGCATGTCTTTTAAATTAATGTTCTGTTAGGCATAGGCTTAGTTTTGCATGTTGAAGAGAAATTATACATAAACAATCCCCACTGAAATAATGAACACATAACTGCAGTGACTGTAAACTCTTTATACAGAAGTTTTTTCAAGTTTTAGCCTTGTACTGCACAACCTAGGACCATGATGCATGAACTGTATCCTATGTACTGTCACATAGAAAAGAAAAGAAAAGAAAGGAAAAGAAAGGAAAACACAAGAGAAAAGCAAACACTTATGGGAAAGTTGGGATGCAGTGATAGCTCTTTTAATTAAAACACAAGAATTATAGTTCCTTTTGAATCAGCTTGAACAACAAAAAAATCTAGTTCCAAGAAGCTAGCATAAATTATATATCTGCATCTTTTGAGTTGACTCTGATTCCTGTTACTTTGTAAAATGTACTTTTAAATGATTTTTTGAAGTATCATTAGTGCATTAAGGAAAACTGTAAAACTTAAATTGAGTACAGCTTTGGATCCCATTAAAAACCACATCTGTCTGCATCCTAATTCCTAGAAAATGTAAAAGTTAGGGATCTTTCCTGCAAGCCTGCAAAATAGGAAAAAACTTCTGTGGCATCACCTTTTCTGCCACCTGCTGTGCACAATACCTGCTGCACCACTAATCTCAGCAAATCTTTGGGATCTGGATTCTGGAGCAGGTCCCCTGTCAAAGAACCTTCCCAGAGTGAGTAAATAGGTTAAAATATCTCAGTGTCCTCCAACAGGTTTTTCACTTGGGGAAGAAGAGAAAGGTTGAAGAGACTGCTTCCCCAAAAGCAATAAAACCCACCCTTTACTAAGTTCTAATAGTTGGAATAAAGAGGAACACAGACATTGTATACAGTGAGGGTAATTTTTGTGTTCTCTGAACAAATTATTAAACTGAAATTATATTCCCAAGAATATCAACAATATTGCCGCAACCTGAGTAAAAATGCCTTAGCTACAGAATCAGACACTGAAATGTCTGTTTGAGGATAGTTGCTCTAGCTTTCAAAAACTTGAATGTCACTCAAGTCAAGTAGATGACAAATTCAACATCCTCTGAGTGGTCTTCAATAAAATTCAGATATTGGAGACCAAAAGCTGAAGAACTGGAGATGATAATTTCATACTGTTTGTGTATTGCCTCCTGTGTCCATAACTATGACAGTCTCCTAGTCTTTGATCCACAGAGACTAGAAGCACCTTTTAAAGAGTAATACACAATACCCACCCCACAATATGGGTCTGTTCATCCTTTCCAACCATAAACTTTTGTTTGTCCCTCAAACCCTAATGACTTCCACCACTCCCAGAACATCATCTGGCATTGAATAACCTCTCTGCTAATGAGGTCTTCTGTTTTGCATGTGGACTTGTGAAGAGAAAATGGCGTGAGAATTGGTGTGTTCTACTGAAAAATGTTTGGGGTTTTTTGTTTGTTTGTTTGTTATGAGTTGTTTAAGTTTGTAAAGCTGGATAGTACTGGACAGTGTTTTTTCTAAGGATTTTGACTTCTTTGATTGGACTGTCATTGTGTATTAAAATAACATGAATTTGTAGTGGTTAACTGTCTCTCTCTGTGAGAGAGAACACTTGGACAACTTTTTTTCTAAAATCTGGAATCTTACTATGTGATATTTACATTACGTAGAAGAGATGTGTATGTGCATATAATTAAACCTGAAACCGGGAAGGGATTTTATTTTTTTTTTGTCAGATCACTTACCTAAATGTTAATAATATGCTAGATCTTTTGTGGACTTTGTGAAGCAAAGTTTCTCCTGGGTACAAACACTCCCCAAGCTTTTGCTTTGTTTTCAGGACTATGTGGAGAAGGAAGGATGCAAAGGGTCAAGGAACTGCGTTAACTAATTCAAATGACAACAAACAGTTACTAACTTAATCCCAAAACCTCACAGGTTTTTTGACAATAACAACTATGGAGACATTAGAAGTGTCAGAAGTGACACCTAAACTACAGCAAAATTGGTTGAAAAGCTAGCCTGTATTTAACTAGGTAATGTATTCTAGTGGATGCTTATACTATAAGCAAAGCATCTGTCTGTCTGTGAGTATCTGAAGCCATGGATGCCACATTTGGGCTTTGTGAAACAACTCCTCTGTTGGTTCATTCTGTGAAAAATAAAAACAGATTTCATTTGTCTTAATAACCAGCTTGACTCACTTAGGGTTTTTGCTTTGATTTATATGGCAAGATTATAGCGTTTAGCATGACCGTATGTAGTTTCCTGGATTTACTTGTGTGAGTGATACTACTGCAATCAAAGCAATGAATGTGTGTCATGTTCACTCTGTGGTTTGAAAATGATTGTCTCCCACTGCCTCCAAAGCAATGAATGTGTGTCATGTTCACTCTTCAGATAAATTGTTATTACAGATTTTTTAATAGATTTTGTTGTGGTTTGAAAATGATTGTCTCCCACTGCCTAGACAGTGGATGAGTCTTGCCATGTCAAGTCTGGGAGGAAAACTGATCTTCAGACATTAATGCTAGCTACAGATAGAACTAAATGACGATACACATCTGAGCATATTTAAATGAGCTATTGACTAGTTTTCCCTTTCTTTTTTGTATTCTGTAAACTTCAGCAGGGAGTTCCTTTTTATGCAGTATCGTGTTGTCAGGCTTGACTAAATTTTCACCATCAGGTAAAGATGGATGCCATACATTTTTAATTTAGCATTGAACCTCAATTATTTCTAATCAATTTGTTGTGCTTGGAAAAGAGATAATGCACTTTGTACACAAGTGCAGATGCATGTTCACACACATACTCCCAGAATTATAAGCTATCTCAAACATAATTTGTTAACAGTTGTTGTGTATTCAAAGCCATCACTGGTTAATGCAATATCTTAATAATTATATTTAAATGGTTGCAGTAATGTGGAACAAAAAGTGATCCTGTTACATCTCAATTTTGGAGACGTGAGCAAGTAAAATATATGAATTATGGGTGATAGTTATTAAGCTTCAATTATTACTCTTTGTTAAAATTAAGTGAAAACAAGGCATAAAGGAACATGTTACTTAAGTTATGTCATCAGCAAGTTATATATACAAGAAAGACTGAAGGAGTTTCTGTTGCCAGAAAGACCCCTTTTAATTAAGAAAAACAAATCTAATGAGAATCCAGTTATTCCAAGTTATGTATCATAATGAAAAACAGTACAAGAGAGAAACTGGATCATATAGATCTAATAGTATTCAAGCCAGGAGAGAATACTCAGAAAGAGAAATATCACCAACTGTGAATGCAGTAGTAGCATTCAACAGTTTAAATAAGAATGGCCCACTACCAGTATACTTAAAATACCCATTTAATGGCACATTTATGCATCTTCAGCATAAGTACAAATGTGGAAAGTAGAAACTAACCAAGTGAACTACACCAGAGGTGCATAGCCTGTCTGCGCACAGAACAGTAATTTCAAATCAAAGCTCAGTGGCCAGTGGTACTTACACAGTGGTATTGGTCTCCACATTGGAATGATTGGGAAACTGGAGTATCCAAATAGAGAGTTAATCCGGATAATGTGTAAGTGCTTGAGATAACAAGGTAGATATAGAATTTGCAGATGCAATTTGGGCATGCAAATGTTTATCAACTCTAGCATGATATGAGCTTATAAAGAACTATGAAGTTTCCTGTAGAGCCATTTTTTTAAATTTATCATTAAAAAAACCCAAAAAACCCCACAAAAAACCAAAACAAAAATAAGAAAAGCCACCGTTGATGAATTTTTAAGTAAGAGTTGTAAAATACACTTTTTTATACTTACCGAAAATGCTTGCTCTGCTTTTATATTAAGAATTAAACCAATATATTTGCTGTGGTAGGCTACTGTTAAGCAGCTTGAGAATATGTAAAACAGGACACATCTTTGATACTTATGGAAACAACATATAAAGCTTGGAAACAGCTCAAAGACTAACACAAAATAGGATATAAATAACTTAGGTCATAAAGAAATTTAAGCAACCTTTGGCTTGCACAGAATGGATTCAGATTATTATCACCAGTACCCAAATGACCACTTAAGAGAAGCACAAGGAACAATCGGAGCATGCCGTGACTCTGTGCCTTGAATGACTGTTTAATAAACTGAGAGAAGAGAAAGACGTGATAGCTATTGTACAAGCTGTGCCTGGGTGGCAGAGCACAGCAGGTTAAAATAAGATGCCAAAATAAATGTGGACCTCCTTATCTTTTCGGATGAATCAATGTTCCTGTTACAGGGACAGAAGTTGCAGGCTTGAGGAAAAACATGCAGTATTACAATTCCAATGAAGTTCTTCTAAAAGATTTTTTTTTTTTTTTTTTGCCATTTGGCTACATATTGCCACTTGAGAAGAGGGGAACAACATGACAAGGGCAAAATTGTGGAGCCAGGATACTTCCCGGATAAATCCACTGGCTCTTTTTTTTTGAAACATAACAATTCTTTACAAAAATCAATACTTGTTCATAGTTCAGTTGTAATACCATTACTGAAACTTTAACTGTTTATGTCTGTGTCTGTTGTGTAGCCTCTAAAGCCTGTATTGCCCTCTATATAGGAGTTCAGTTTGCAGGTGGAGAAGCTGTAGATCACAGACTTATTTTGATCTTGTGTCCAGAAATCTTGCTAGTTAACCTCTCTGCATATACAAATAAGAATGTAGTTTTGAATAGACAATACACAGAAAGCTATTGCATTTGTCGAAGCCGCTTTTCTGAATCACAGTTTGACTCTTCCCTATGAGCTCCTAAACATTATGTATAGGACAAACACACCTATTGGCATAAATCAGTGCAATGTACTTGATGTCTACCTTACCAAGAAGTTAGGGTATGAAAAGACTTACTGGTAAGTTCGGCAATACCTGAATTATCTTATTTATTAGATCATAAGTGATACTCAGGAGCACGACATTCATTCTGGATTCTCATGATAACTATTTTTTTTTTCAGTTCTGTAAGATCTGTTCATTTTTATTCCATGTTTGATTTAGGATTTTCTTTGAGAAGTAAATACATGTTAGGAGCTGTAGGTAGGTATCATGGAGTAAAAGTTCACAAGATGGAAAATAATACAAGTACCAAATGGTCTCTAAATGAAAATATTTTTATCTCATAGCATTGTTTTGCTCAGTCTCTTATTTTTGTTTTATTACTTGGTTTTGGTGATAGCTTTTTTATGCCTTTTTGTCTTAATGTTCACAGTTTTATAAAATTGATCACCTTCAGTGGGCATATTGCCTATCAAAACGCCATTATATTTGCAATCCAGTGGTAAAATTTCAGAGAAGAAAACATTCGGTTGTAATGTGAATTCTGTTATGAGTGGAGAACAAACTGTCAGCAGGAACTGGCTGAGGGATGAGGAGGTATCATCCGCTCTTAAATGTGAGTAATAACTACTCAAAACACTTGTTACTGGGGAACCAGTTTAACATCTTCACATCATGTGCAGAATATGAAGATATGTAGCTCTGAATTGAAATCGTATGAAAGTTAACTCAAAGTGCTGTGTGTGTAGGCATGATATTACAAGGATAAAAGAGGAAGCCAGCTGGCAGGAGAGGTAATTTTTCCCATTCGTGGTTTGAAATTACCAAGACAGTTTTCCTGTTAGAAAATCCTTATGTATGTGGATTTGTGTGTGCTGTATTTTGGTAGTACATTAATTCTCACACTGTATCTGTATATATTTTTATTGAAATGGTCTTCAAATTATTAATAAGGATACCTCGGAAGGCTAATACCTTCATGTGTAGAATTACATATGGCACTGATTTGGTATTAGCATAACAATGGTGACTCACTCCTCTTCAAAACAGAACTTGCATTGAAGCACATGGCAAATATTTCCTTACAGCCAGATATTCTCTAGTTCTCAGTTTGAAGTGCTTTATTTTACAACAAACCAACATTTTTGCATTTTGTCCCTTAGGCTTTTAGCAGACATTTGTAGGATGAGGAAAAACAAATGTCTGGGTTATATAAAGTTAATAAAACCAGCTGATATTAGCAGCCTGACATAGAAATGTTTCGTGAGTCAACATAATCACTGTTTTATGTTGTTTTAAGATGAAGAAAATGAAGGAAGGAGCTACTGTTAGGATGAAATGTCAAAAGCATATAACTGGATATGAAATATAGAAGGTTAACTTATGGAAAGGATGATAAATTAACACTTTGTATTAAAGGAGATCTCTATTTCAAGGAACATTGTGAAGAAACTCATCAATCATTCACAGGCATAGTGCTGTGGTGGTGGTCACACACGTGAGGACATCAATTGCATAATTTTTCAAAGTAAACCTGGTGGATTATTGATGAGTATGCACAGTCAAAGTGAGAAACAAGAGTTATGCCTCAGTGTTTTCATCCAAGTAATTGGCCATTCCTTTTTAGTTTGGCTAGTTCAGGTAAAAGGAAGCAGGCTTTTCCGTTGCTGAATGTGTAGTAGGAAACACAACATGAAGTCTGTTTTAGTTTGGTAGAGCTTTTCACTTAGAGGAGGGAGAAGAACAAAGGAAGTAACTTCTGTCCTTCCTCTGTTGTATCTCTACAGTCATTCTTTGTGATGTTAAATAGCTCTACCTTTCTGTCTTCTCTTTACCTCCTCCTTATTCTGAATACATATGATCTCACGCTTTAAAGATCTAGCAGCAAGGCAAACAGCAGGCTAGGGAAGCACTTCAGTAAAGCCAGAGTAAGTGGTTGGCTTCTGGGTTTGGGTTTTTTCTTTATTCTAACAAGCATCTTTTGTCTGGTCTTGGGGATATGTATTTCTAGCATTGTTTCACCATAGTTAGCTTTTATTCTGAGTTCACTGATGACTTAAACATGAACAAATGAAGTATCTTTTATGTATCTTGAAATGAAGAAAAACCTCAATGCAAAAGTCATTACAATGGAAACAAGACTTTATTTTTCCAAAAGCACAACTAGAAAAGTAATGAAAAGGAGGAACTTGAAAGAGTTGGAAAATTGTTGGAGATTCACTAAACTGCAGAAAGACTTTTCTTCTCTTTTTATCTGTTATCTCAGTGGTTAACACGCTTGTCCAGTCTAAATGTTAGACTTCAATTCCCTTTCCTGCCTGAAGGGATTTAAAACTGCACTTTTAATCTTCTTAGCCTAACTACCAGGCTGTGATCAACTCTGAGGAAGCACTAATGTAGTCCTTCCAGTTTTGAGCTGTACTACTGTAAAGTAGACTAGGTTACCAAGACAGTTATTTTCAGCTTACCGAAACAAGAAGAAAATTAAATCAGTGTGTTCAAGAGCATCATAAATCTTTGCCTGTGGGGTAACTGCTTCCACTTTTGTGTGTTTCATAGCTGGCTTGAGTTGGTGTCACTGCATTTCTGCCAGCAGCTTTCCCATTTTCTCTCCCTCAGACCCATGCGCTGAGCTCCTGCTACTCTTGTGCAAGCACTAGTGATCAGCAACAGCTGGAGAAAGGGATGTATATAATTTTCTAAATCTTCCAGATTTGTTGTTCTCCAGCCTTACAAGTAAACTGATCTCACTCACCACATCAGTTATGTAGCTGTCAATGCTGATGCTGGGAGGCTTGGGAACAGCTGAAAGAAAGGAAAAGTTGCTTATTTTGTTGGAAACATCTTACCTAGGCTTGAACTGGCAGTGTAACCACATCCTGAGGGTGTGGCAAAAGCTCAAACAATGCATTTTCTGATTTTTTAATAGAAGAGTGGGATTGTTGCTGTCTTTCATTTCATGGATCAAGCCTGCAGAACCTGATTCAAATTTATTAATAGTTTCAGGAAAACTAAAGTCCTACTCTTAAGTCAATTCAAATCTCATTGCAAAAATTTTCATTAAGTACTCTTTGTAACGTTTCCTACCTTAATCCTCTAACTATGCTTTGCCTAAAATAATCTGTATAGCGTGATTCTTTCTTTCCTCCACAGTTTTCACTTGGAATTTGTGACATGAAGCTGTACAACTTTGTAGCTCTATAACCATATGTTTATGAAAGGTTTGTAAATACAATATTCATTTTTGATACTTGGAAGGATTAACTTAGAAATGTTTAGCCCTGTATTAAAATGCTATAGTTCTGAACCCATAAAGCCGCTGTTCAAGACCTTCTTCAGCACAAACTCTTCCTCAACTTTAATATCTCTTTAAAAATCCAAATATACTGGCTTGTTAGACAACTGAATTTTGATGTCCAAAGAAAAAAGTTCAGGCAGGGTAAGCAATGACATCAGACACGTTTGGTCATAATAAATTGCTGTGCTGTGTCGTTCTTGGTTGTCTTAGTCATGTGGAATCAGAGCAGCTGTAGTTACAGCGCTATCACTGTGCTTGAGGTATGAAGGAGTCTAAAAAAGTTTGCTAGTGAAAGCTGCAGCTCTAAACCAGTATTTCCATGAGTGTTAACTGATACGGTAGCAGCAATTATAATGTGCCTTTTCCACTGACAGGCTGATGCTCTGCTCTGCTGGGGAATTCACTGTGAGGAAATTGCTCTGTAATGGCAAACTGAGCTCATCTTTTTAGGTGAACTTCTCTAAATTAATTGCCTAATATACATCTTCTGTCCCGTATACATCTTTTTCCAGCTAAATATTACTGTCCAAATGTCACCTTGTCCCTTGTTTTATGCTGTTATCTGCCTCATTATTCATTTAATATCAGTCGTCTGGGTGAGTTTGCGGTATTTTTTGTCTTTTAAAATTTGTGTTGCACTTAATGAAATCATTGAAGTGTCTTATTGAAATGACACAGCACTGGATTAATGAGATCAGTAGCCTTTACTAGACCTGAGTGATTAGTGCACTTACCCAAAGCAATGAGCAGAAGTTGCACACTACTGCCTCTGCCTAGGGCTTCAGGATCCCAGATGGGAGGGAGATTTTTTTTGGAAGGAGAGTACTCATTCCTGCAGGTATGTTTTCATTCATTCAGTTTTTGAGAAATCATTCTGCAGACAACAGGAAAGAATTAACACCCAAATACTGTCTTTAGAAGGGAGGAAGGGATGTGTTTTGATGTGGTGAGTAGCCATGCGAGTCTGTTAAAATAGTGAAGCAGAGCAGCAATAATTGAGGCTGATGTAGCTCCATATTCAGGTTTTTTTCATGGTATAAAAATTGCTGTTATAAACCTGATTAGGTGAAATCTCCAATAAGATGAAAAGATAAATAAGGTAAGATAAAAATTGTAAGCATGAGTGACAATGTACCTGTATATAGCTGAGAATTAAAAGAATTTTTAAACTAATGCCAGAAGGTGAGAGGAGAATTTTGAACAGTTTTATCTCCTTTTTACTATTTATAAGAAAAGAAGAAGAAACATATAACAAGTAGGTACAACTTTAGAAAACCTTTCATGTTTTGATCTTTGGATCTGATCCCAGGACCCAGAAAAATATGAGAAATAATAGTTTAATTTACTTGAGTGAACTCCATAATACACAGCTACCCCCTTAATGTTTTCATCACGATGAAGGTGATGCTTGTTTAGACACTGGCCCTTATGGCAACAGGACTTGACAGTTCTCCATCTTTTCGCTGGACTTCTTTGAAGAAGCCTGAGGTTTGTACTACCGCTCCTTCTACACTGCAGCTCAGTCTGATGTTTTCTTTAATTTCTACACCTGTCAACCGAGCATAGTTATTTTTTATTTTTTTTAAAGTCTCTATGTCCTTTTTCTACCCCTTTAAAACATAGAGGCATACTTTAAACCAGCTGGAATGGTTTATTCTGGTGATGCAGCCTTTATCAATATATGTAACTAGCAGATGTGTGGAAATGTAGTCTAAGGTTGATGTTTCATTTCATTTTGGCTTTCCCACTCCAGACCACTACCTGAGCACGCTGCCTCAGGACATCAGTTCGTTAAGCTATTTAAGCCATTCAAACTTACACTTGTTTTCAAACATGACATGAGAATAATTACACAACCAGTGGGGCTGCATGTTGTCTGCTGTGCCCCGTTCTTCCCCGTGTGGAACCAACGGCTGAGAGATGCCGTTTCTGCACAGCCCTCGAGGGGATGGGGAGACACAGGCGACCACTCCGGTTTGTAAAGCAAAGAGAAATAAACCTGCAAATAAGCCCCCTGCCTCTCCTCGCCCAGGATTCCCACACCTCCAACAAACTGATTTCCACGGATATTTCACGGGAAAAGCAG
>NW_010320224.1:0-834 GCF_000700745.2 Antrostomus carolinensis
GTAGTAAAGTGGGGAAATCATTTAATTGACTCTTCTAAAATGTTTTTGTTGCTGCTGTTTTTTGTTTTTAACTCTCAACTTGTGGTAGCAGAGAGCGCTCAGGAACTCGTCTCTGTGAAGCCCTGGCTTGTGATCTAGGCCAGGGACCTGGCTCTGAAACCCTGGTGTCTCTGGGGATCCTGCAGAGCCTGGTGGAAGTCATATTCCTTGCAGATCTGCTCGAGCATTTTGGAGTTTAGCATCTCGAGAAGCTTTTCTAACAGCTCCCCGGGAACAGTCTGGCAGTGTGCAGTTGTGCAGTTGTTCTGCAGGCATGAAAGGGCTCAGCAGAGTATCCGTGTGCGCCCAGCTGTCAAGGGGGATTGCAGACTGTGTATAATTCACTTTGCTAAGTCTGTCACACAGCCTGTGATGTGGAGAAACTGAAGTCCTCAGAGCCTGGTTGTTATTTTCAGCGGATGTTCAGCCACTGTTGTCTGTTTCTGGATCATTGGGCTCTTTGTGCTTGCTGGTATTAGCCAGAAAAGCCTTCCAAGAACCAAAAAGAAAGGTAGATACTTGTCTGCATTCCGGCTGTTAAGAAGCTTGTCTCTCTCTCTCCCGCAGTTCTTGTGGCATCTGTTCATCCCTGGAAACCCCAAGCCACCAAGCGCTACGCCCTGCCCGTGCTCTGGTTCTTCCTGGGAAACAGCGTCCTGCCTGTCCGAAGTGGCGATGTCAGAGCTGTGGTCGCCAACTTTGCAAAGAGCCTCCACCAAGCCATGGGCTCCGGGCTGAAGGAGCATGCTTCTGGTGAAACATTCTTTTTTAGGCCTGCAGTGTCATTAACATTGT
>NW_010320225.1:0-15726 GCF_000700745.2 Antrostomus carolinensis
TGGCCAAAGGAGGGCAAGCACTGAGATCAGTAGCCACAGGGAGGCAGGGACTGAGATCAGTGAGTGAAGCTTTGTCGCTGACATCAATAGGATTCAGCCCATTCCTCCTTAGAACTGTCATCAGAACTGTGTTTTCTGATGCCTGGGCACTGTTGTTTGCCGTTCATCCCTTGCTGACGTGAGTGTGCTGGCCCTTCACTGCAGCCTTGCTCATCTGTTTTTTATAAAGCACAACTACTGTTTCAGATGAGAAGAGAATGTGTTCTACGCACAAGTTATCTTGTCCGCTTCAGAGCACGGCAGTTCCCAAGCGGATGCCACTCTGGCTCCTAGCCTTGTCTTCCAGAGTCAAGGGATAAATTCCATTCCTGCTACACAGTTTAGCAAAGGCCATATGAGTCATCATTGGGTTTAAGGACAATGATAAACGTTCCTTTAAAATGGATTCTGCTTGACTATTCCTTTTTTAAGAGGTCTTTTGGGAAGATCTACGCAGGTCCCTGGAAATAAGTGGTGACCAGGGCCCTGACAGGCTGTATAATGCTTTCTGCTGTGAAACTCTAAAAAGACCCTTCTCCAGGTAATTATAAAGATATTGTGCTGCTCCCCAAGGATATTTGCAGTTAGACTGTTCCAGGGCTGCTCATGGCTTGGCTGTGATGGTAACTGCATGGATACAGTTGTCTATCTGGCTGCTCCTGCCCTAGTCACTAAGACTTGGGTGCAAACAGCAAGATGATTCTTGGTGGACATAGCCATTACTGTCTCAAAAAGGTTTGTTCTTTCAATTAATGCTAAAGATTTCCATGAAGCTTTTGGGTAAAAGGAGATGCTACTGACAGGTAGGAAGAGATTTCTTTGTATTAGAATAGAAAATTCAGAGGCTTTGGGTTTGCAAATGAGCAATTATTTTCAATGTGTATATAATACCTACTTGACTGGTGCACTTACCTGGAAGATGAGGGATTATTTTAAACACCCATGGCTCATAAGTCTGTTGCCAATGGTGAGAAAGGCATAGAACTATTAAGAATTCACAGCTAACCACATCTCACATTAGATGTCCTGAAAATAGGTGTTTTTTAGGAAGCTGAGTGTGATCTGTTCCTAGCAGTGCAGGAGTCACTGTTGTACCAAAGCCCTGTTTGATCCCCCTGGGAGGTACTTACCAAGGTGTCTTAGAAGGCTCACAAAAAGTGGGACATATAGGGAGAGCTACACATGTTTGTCTTTTCCTAAACATAGAAAACATACAATTAAGAGAAAAAAACCAAACAATTTACTTGTGCAATAAGATACTGACAATATTGTCAGGTGACAGCAAGTGCAGTAGAGGCCAACAGGCCATCAGGCTATTCTGCTAGTGCATCTCCATTCTTAACATCCTCTTCTTTCACTCCTCTTTCACCTTGCTTTATGGATTTGGGCAATAAAAAGGACCTAAAAGTCATTTGGGAGTGTGCATATCCCCATCCATCTGTGACAGGTCCGTGTGGCCTGTAGAGAAGCCACAGGCAGGCATCCCAGGAGCACGTGAAAGGTTATTAACGGCTGCTGCAGTGCTGCAGGAAGAAGCTTATCTGTTTCTTCAGCCTGTGGTGCACTTTGCCATCAGCTCCACCATTAGAAAAAGATCAGTACGTGCTTTAAAGTGAATATCAATGCTTCCTTAAATAGCATCAGAAAAGGAAATTTAGCAAGACAAGTCTTGATGTCAGAGAGAGCATCTCTGCAAAGGGAGAACAGACCAGGATTCTTTGATCCTACTCTGTCACAGGCTCTGAAGGTTTAGATTTAGTCACTGAATTTGTTCTTTTCCACAGTTTTCCTGCTCCATAAAAGACAGATCACAGTAACAATCTTGTGAAACGGGACAGTAAATCTGGAGAATAATTCTCTACTGACTGCAACCTGCTTTGAAAAACCCCAACGAAAGAAGCTGCTGGCAATTAACACTGCTCAGCAGGATGAATAAAGTGAGCAAGGTGGAAGCCAGGGACATGGAAAACGCTGACAAGAAGGGGAACTGGAGCACTTCCCTTGGCAATCTGAGCTACGTGTCCACATTTTATAAAGGCTGTTGGTTCCTACAATTTATAAATGCAGGTCTTAGCACACTGTTCTCTCTTGCATGCACCCAGGGCTTGGGGTGGCAGGTTCTGGAGGGTGCTGCACAGTGGATCTGCACAGCTGTAATGAAGAACAGAAGTTGCAAGAAACTCCCCTTCCTACAGGAAAAGCCAGCTGAAGATCTGTACAGTGAAAGCCATGGGAGGCATAAAAGTATTTCCAGTGTTCCTTTGTGAAACCGAGATGTGCTATGTAATTGTGAGCTCCATCCCCTGGTTCCTTATCTGGAAAATATTTACATTTCTGAGACACCAAGCATCCCCTGGCTTGGCTCCAGCCAGCTCCAATCCCCTCCAAGAGATGGCAAAGGAGGTGAGAACTGTGCTGTGCCTGCCTTCACATGGCCAGCTTCTCCTGCCAGTCTCTGTCTGCAAGTTAGTTTGACAAGAGAAGGAAGGAAAAAAACCAAAACAAAAGCCCCAAGACTATTTTTATTTATGATCATGTCCATGGGCCACTTTTTGTCTAGACAGCTGGTATTAGTATCTGAAGCTGTCCTGGAATCTGAAATACCATTTATTTACAGGGGGGATAAAAACCCTGGATTAAACAGTTCATAAAAATAATCTGGGAACTGAGATGGGGCCCAAGGAGACCAAAGGTAACAAGATCTAGAGCAGGCATCTTTGTTTGTCTTGGCTGTAGAGATGTTTTCTCAGAAAACAAAACAAAACAACTTCCCCCTCCCAGCCACCCCCCCAAAAACAATTTGGCTTCAGCAGAGAGTCTCCTTTTGATTCCTCTCCTCCCACCTTTGTTTGGCTGCTTTAAACATATCCCCATCCACCCTCCCCAACAAGGAAGTTTCCAAACAAACTGGTCACCCAACTGAAAAGTGAGATTGGAGAGAGGCAGCTCTTACCCTTCCAAGAATATCCTTAGAACTGGGAGCTGCTGTATTTTCATGCAGAGAGACTCAGGATGTCACAGAGACAACAAAATGTTCCATGGACACTGACATCTGACAATATTTTTGTTTCTCCCTGCAGCAAAAAATATAAGCAGGGAGGTAGTCAGGAGCCCTTGGTCTGTCCTCTTGCTGCCACAGGGGCTCTGCCCAGCAGTGATCAGTGCCTACTGCACATGGAAAGCTGGTGTTGCAGACCACCTGTTTGGCCTTCACACTGCACTCGTTTTTCACTGCCAGTTGTCAGACTTTAGGAGGTTTCCAGCCATAAAGCTAAGTAGGAAAAGAGCAAAACAAACTTCTGGGCTCCATCTGCTCCCTTCCTGTGAATGAGCTCTACACCATCACCCAGGGAATGTATAAAAAGAGTTTGGTGGAGTCACCCTATAATTTTACACAGCAGCTGCCAAACTTTACAGACAAGCTACACTAGGGTCTGAGACCTTCCCCCTTTTAGAAGGAGCTACTGGCTCCTTGTTGAAGCAGCAGGTTCATATTAAATGAAGCATTAGAGCTGATGCATGGCGAGGGAAGTGCTGCAGTGCTCAAACCACACAGGGACAGCTCCATCAATAAGGCAGCAGGAGAACACAGCACTATCAGGCTGGCCATGGATTGTCCTTCTGCAGTGTCAGCAGGGGCAAGAGTTGGGCTAAGGATGATGGGCAGAAGTTCTGAGCAGTCTGGAAGTACTTTCACTCGGAGGTCTACAAGGGGAGAAGCAACTCTGGCTTCTCTGATCCTCATGCTAAGAGTGCTAAGTCCTTGTATTTTACTTTGCTAGTGTCTAATGTGGGTTTTTCCCATGCAGCCATTCTGGCAGCCCCCAAACATGACAGCAAAGCATGGGCCATATTTAGTGAAATTATCAATTACAGTTGGTAGCCTAATTTAAAAATACAGTCCAAGGAAATCTGCCATTTTAATCCAACACAGGCACTAAAGAGGAAAACAAAAGCCTTAGGCAAATCACCTCTGTTGCCTGTGTTCTGAAATTCAGCTATTAAACATGTTAGTTCTGAAGCTATTCCCTCTTTGGCTACTTTGTTTAGAGGCAGATACTGTTTTTTGGAATGCAAATGCCAATTAGCACAGAAGACTGCTTATATTACAACATAACAACCTGCTCCCTTTCTTCTTGCATGCCCTCTGCAATATTTGAGGCATCTGCCACATTACCAAGAGGGCCACTTTCTGTGGAGAACAGCTGAGTTTTGGCTATTGTTGCAAGACCGTGGTCCTGACCCCAGATGGCCAAACTTATCATAGCACAGAGACACTACTAGTGAGTGCGGAGTCTGAAAAGACAAATTCCAGAGTACAAAGAGAAAAAGGATGTTTTCTTTTCCGCTGGACAAAACACAACTTTTCTGGCAGGCACAAGTAGGACAGTCTGTCCACTTTGGCAATACCCTGCACGCCTGGACATACACAAGTGTGTTTTTACATGCAACCCGCTTTGATTACACAATCTCCCGCCAAGAGAATTTGGCAAGAAAGATATCAGAGAGACTCTAGAAATGGAGTGCAGTCTGCAGCATGCTGCTTCTCTCATACTATTTCTAGCAGCACTGGAGCAGCTGACCACTGGGAAAACAACCAAAGCAAACCACCCTAACTGTTGATCAGGCCCCAGCCTGCCATTTCAGGGATGCGAGAAGGTTGCAGGTTCAGCCTCAGTTGCCAGCTTGTACCTCCCAACCTTTACCAAACAGCTGGGTCCACCACCAGAATACCGAACCAGCCCTAGGCTAAATCTTTTCCTCCTCTTTGTTTTCCCCAAGAACCCTTGCCAAATGCATCTAGTAAGAGATTAACATGCCAAAGGCTTTTCCTGACCAACAATCTTTTTGCACCTTGGCTTCTTCTGAAGTTGAATTTGCTCCTTCAGTGTTCACCCCTTCCTGAAAACACTGTTTAACACCCATCTGGGGAGACAGTATTTAATGTTGGTGCCTGATTCTCCTAGACTCCAAGTTAAACTTTCTGGGAAATGCATCATAGCTTGTCTTGGGATTCTCATGCTTGTTTAGGTTGCAGGTATCCATAATATTATTTTATTTGCATTTACTGTTTGTAGAGAAACATACATGCCTTGTGCTTACTGAAATGTACTGGAGATGAGTGCTAGTGCCAGGCAACCTTGAAGAGGAAAACAAATTTATTCTAGTGAAGATCATGGTTAGTCTTGATTATGAAGTTTGAAACACAATTAGCAAACACAAACATAAACACAAGAAAAGGCAGACCCAAGGCATGTATGGCACAAGTCTCTTACTCTAAGTGTTAGGCATCCTCCAAGGCATTCAGTGTCTGAACTCCAGGATGCAGCTTCTCAGAGTGGATTCCTGTCCAGAACCCACTGGTTCAGGACTTCACCCTTTTGAAGTCCAGGTTTATTTGCATTTTTCTGACTATTTTTTAAATGCAAATAAAAATGGCAGATTGCACATGAAGAATCACCGTCTTTCCTTTCTAATAAGGACAATCTTATCACACAGCACTTCACTTTGGAATAGATCATTGAACATTAATTGAAAACATCTGTATTTATCCAAGCAGGATGCATAAGGACTCCGAGTGCTCATTCTTCTAGGTTTTCCTTTACAAAATCAATTAAAAACTTCATTTCTAGTATTCTGTAAACCTCATTTTCATTGCTGTAACTTCCTATTGTGCAGCAACCTTTCAGTCCCTTTTCATTTAACAGCATTTCAGAGACCACATGTGATACATCAATACAGCTTACTATTTTAAGGGTTTACTGTGTCAGTCTTGTTATCAAACACCACAGCCAAGAACTTCTGAAGCCTTGAAATTTGTGCACTTCCTATACCAGATCAGAATGAAAAATGTCAAAATGTCAGCCTCAGTGATCAAATTTCCTCACTTGTCTGCTTGATTCATTGTCTTTCCCTGGGTTTCCTATAGCTCATTAAACAAAACAAACCCAAACCAGTCCTTTATAGAAAGAAAAAGTATGACATGATTAACTAGCTTTGCTAGTAATGCATGCAACCCACCCAGGTGTCTAGACATCTTGAAAAAGATCCTATTTAGGTGTAACAGCTGTTACTCCTCAAGCCTCTGCTGGACCTCAAATTAAGTAGGAACGGACCCTATCAATATTAGGTGGTCCTCTTCCACAGGAAACATCCAGCATGTTGCAGGACATTAAGTTACAGATTCAGTAGGTGGCACTTCACCTTTCAGAGCAACATACCACAGCCTGGGAGAAAGTTCTGCACTCCCAGAGGTACCTCCTTGGAGGAGAACAAAGAGTTTAGAGCCTCAGTTGTGGGAAACCCTCAGTATTTTTTCATAAAAGAATAAAAAAAAGAGATTAACACCTGTGTCCTGGCCAGATACCAGTTCAGGCAGGTGTTTCATTATATCCTTTATAATAATAAGTTGGAGAACATGGTTACTTACGCAGGCTTTAGACAGTAAAATTTTGCTGGGTCCTCCTAAATAATAATTAATGGCTTAACAAGAGTTTATGAGAGAGCACAATGACAGACTCGGGTAGGAATAGGCATTTATGGAACTCCTCAGGACAAACAAGGTGCTATCTAGAAGGTTATCCAGAAGCAGCATCTATTTCTTGGCCTATGTCCCCCACAAAACCATTGCACAGCAAAGCTTCCCTGGGCCATAAGCTGTTGACTGCAGAACAGTGGTACAGGATGTTAGAGGAAGATGCAATGTCATCTCAGGCAAGTGCCTGAGAAGCACAGACCCAAGCGCTCTGGTTATTGAAAGATGCAAGTCTGAGCAAAGTGAAAAACTGCAGGTTAAAGCCCTTTAACAAGGACTCTGCCTTAAGATGCTGTATTTGTATAAATGTGCTTTTATAGGAGCATGAGTGACACAGAAAGCCAAGGATGTGTGCTACTAAACCTGTGGGCATATCAGACTGCTCCCAGCTTGGAAATTTTACACAAATAGTGTAAAACAAAGGCAATCTGGAGGTATCTGATCAGCAGGTATCCATTTCCATTGAGTAAAATTTGTCACAGTTCTGAAAAAACACAAAGGTCTGTGCCCTGCTTTGTACTATTTGAGAATTTATTGCCCATCTTACTCAGGGGAAAAAAAGAAAAAGAAGATTTACAACTCAGCTAAGTTACAACGAGCCAAAGAGGCTGCCCAAGCCATGAACTGGGGGTGTTCAGTGTAAGGCTGTTCAGCAAGGCCTAAATTCAGGCCATAAGTACTTTTATAAGAGACTGTAAATCACCTTAACTTTTATACACTGTGGCAACATGTGAGCAAAGGAATGTGGCTGGTCTGTGCTAGTCCCAGAAAAGGTCCCAGATGAGGCCAGCAGATTGGGCAGCAGACGTGCGATACCAAACCTTTGAGGAAAATATTCAGGCTTGTGTTTCCCCCATGCTACGTGTGTACGTGACCAGGGGGAAGGGGCGGGAAAGCAGCAGAGAAGTGCCACAGGAACAGAATGCACAAGGGCAGCTCCAACACCCGATGGGAAGAGCACTGTGAAGCAGTAAGCAAACTGTAAAACACAAGTCAGACAAAACATCTGGCAGCTGCTTCAAATAGTTTTCTGTCTGAAGGGCAGACAAGCCTGCAATAGTTTCAAATCAAAACATGTGCAAGGACAGGATCAGTGCTCCAGTGTGTTTTGTGCAAGCAGCATTCAATGAGTTTTGTTCCCTTCAGCACTGTTTCATGTGCCAAGAAAGGTTGTGTTTTCCGTTAGGTTTTTAATTTTAATCAACTTTACTAAATAAATCACTGTGTATCTCCTTCTCCAGTCAAATGCAACTTAGTCTTTGGCATAAGATCAACAGCATTAGCTCTGCATAGGAAGCATATGGGAGAGAAGGGGACGAGCAGGCTAGAAAATGTTCTTCATAATTGTCTTACCTTACTCAGGGGAGAAGGTCTGATTGCCAAAATAAGTTCTTAAAAGTATGATGCATATCCTAATAAATTTGTACATCTCAGGCAGAGGGAAAATTCCCTTGTGCTGGTACGGGCTAAGGACTTGACAGGACTGACATGTAAGCTCCAACAGGGAAATAAATTCTTAGTTCTGCATAAAGGAGAGACTTGGCAACTGTCCTCCTCACCTCCAAGTTTTTCTGTCTTTTCATTGTCATAGCTTTGACCAAGATGCACAGCAGGCATGATCGCTTGCACAGATACGCTGTGCAGGAGTGTAACCTGCACCCAAGACAGGCTTTCCTTCTGAAAGGAATTGTGACAAGACTGCTGAGATAGTATGACATACTTCCTTACCAGCTCCTGAACTCCACTGAACACTTCCCCTCTTGCACACTTGTCTAAACTCAAATTACTTTCAAAGCCTCAGCTTCCAGGAAGAAACAAAAACTGCTCCCCTGCTTGTCTAGGGCAAAAGGATGCCAACATTCTCTGCAGAATTGCCACAGCACTTCTGTATCACCAGCAAGGCAACATCAGGCAAACTATCGAGGCCAGAAGCCTCCTATAACATGTAGGAACAGTTCCATGCACATACATGGTTAGTCAGCAACAGCAGGAAGATGAGATGCTGGCCAGGGTAACAGGGTTGGTTTTCAAGGAGGCTCTGATACCAGTAGGACTTGCAGTTTTTAATGCTATTCAAAAAGGAGTAGGACTGCCTGCCACATGCCACCTGCCACTGGCAATAGCAGGGGAAGCAGAGAGCCACTGATTCATTAGGACTTGCTAATCTGTGATATCATTTGTTGATTCCACCAGGTCCAATCCCCATCTCATGACTTCCTCCACTGTTGCCATGGCACTGTACATAAACACTGCAGACTCCAGCCCTGAGCAGCTCATTTGTTTCAAATATTCCATGCAGCTGGAACACAAGCCTGTTTGGGTGTCTGGAGCTGAGCATGAACTAATTTTTCAGTCTTCTGCACCCGCCCGAGCCTGCTGCTCTCCCAGAACCCCTCCAGCAAAGCAGAGGCAGCTTTCCTCAGAAAGGTAAGGGGAAGCTGGACTTATTCACACACAGGCAGAAAACAAGTATTTCACTGGAGTCCTTCACTATCTGCAGCAAAACAAAAGTGATTGTTATTGAATATGCTGGATATTTAGGCTTAGTATCTACAAACAGTTGTCTTCTACACATGGGAAAAAACAAACATTATTAAGACATCCAAAATTAAAAATAAGTCTTGCCCTGACTGGAGACAAAGACAAGAAACCACTTACCTTTTTTTAAGCTCTCCTCACCACCAAGCTTTAGTTGAGCCTCACACGTTGTAGTGTTTGTGTGAACTGATATGATTTGGTTTTCACACACAGCCATTTTTCCAGCACACATAGGAATGGCTCTCCCAACACTCTAATTAACCATGCTATTCTGCTGGCTAGGGATCCCTTTAGCCCTCACCATTCTATTTTGCTTTCTTCTATCCACCATCTCCCTTCCCAAGGAAAAGAACAGTCAGGTATCAACATAAAGTAGTAGGTTAGTGACTTGTTTTCATAAGAGCTTCTTTTCTGGAAGAAAAAGAAAAGTTCTTTATTGTAATCTCAGAGTGAAATTTGCAAACCTGCACAATGCATTGTTAACCTGAGCTCTGTCTATTGAATTTACTCAAATCTATTTGGGAAAAAAAAAAAAAAAACAACAAAAAATGTAGTATGGTGTAATAAGTCAGTTTTAAACCAAGTTAAATTAGGCCACTAACGCTGCTGTCTCACAGATTTCATTCAACTCCATCTGGAATAGCCATTGCAGCTCAGCAAAATCTCAGGTTACCACACCTTGTACTAAAATAGCTGCCACTTGCCCTGCACCTGTACACACCTTTTTGATGCCAGCTTTAAATTGTTACTCTTCCAAGGAGAGAAGAGGACACAACACCTCTTGCTTTACCTGTTTGGGCTGACTCTTTGTGAGTAAGCTGACCATTCATGTAGAAACTAAAGTACTCTGATCATTTCACGCAAATAAAAACCAGCATCAAGTAATATTTAATAAATTTTATTAGGTTACTGAGGATTATCTACAGTCATAAAATAGAAAGTCAGAATTTAAAACTGTACAAAGCAACATACTGGTGAAGTGAGAAGAGATGGAAACAAGGGAGCACAAAGAACATTAGAAGTAGAGAACACAGCTGCTTCCCTGGAGTTCTGGAAGACACTGGTTCAAGTTGAAGGCAACCAAGTAGGGCTCCATACACACTGAATTTTCTTGTGTCCCACCCTGTAACAGAAACTAGTACAAACCCCTACATTAAAAAAAAAATCATATAATATTAGATTAAAAAAGGGGCACATCACACCCCACCCAGTCTTGGCACCAATTCTGTGCTTTAAAAAATATACTATGCAAGTAGTTTATTTTTAAAAAGGTACCCTACAGCAGCTGTTTAAAACATGTTCTTATACATACACCACAAATATATATATTAACATTTTCAACAACTAAACTCATTTGTACCTACACAGAACTGAAGGAATAACTCAAGAGCAAAAAACCAACCACACAAACATTTTTCAAGACAAAGAAATGTGCAAAATAACCCCAGAAAGGCAGCATAGTAACCTGTGGAGAGGTTAAGAGAGCAGCTCCTGCTAGTAAAGGAGTTTCATCCTCTTTACTTGGCTACTGAGGTGAGAATCTATTTGGGATGTGCTGATTTTGCCTGAATTGCTTGTCCTGTTTATTGCAGTTCTCTCCTGCCCCTCATTCCCAGCTCTAGAGAGGTTCAGTTTCAGATCACTCCACTGGCCTCTGCTGAAGTCTCACAAGTTACATTCCACAGCAATCACCTTCTGGATTTCTCATCTGCTGATGCTACTCTGCAACCACACTGCTACCACCTTCTCTGGGACAGCTTCCCACCTCCAAGCAAGACAGAGAGAACTATTCCCGCTGCATAGTTAAGTGGATATTACACCAATGGTCTATGACAGAACAAAGCCTGGTTTGGATGACTTTAAGCAGCTTATTTAAGGAGAGAATTCCCTGGCAGAGCCATTAGAGAAACACTTTAGTATGGAAGAGGCTATACAGAAAGCAGACCTAAGATGGCAGGACCTATAGCTGTGTAACAAGTCTCAGCTCATACAGCCTGTCTCATCCTGCGGCAGGAGAAGTTTGTCCCTTCCCTGTCCCCACATCAGTAAGGAACCCCTGATCCCAGACTAAAACCTGCAGTTTTAAGTCAAGAAGAGGGCAGGTGAAGACATGGTATGACTGTTCAATCAAGTGAGTCAAACCCACTAAGAAGAGGCAGAACAGAGAATGGAGCAGGAGAACTGAGAAGGCGATGGTGATAAGAAAGCAAGATTCACTGCCTGTGAAGTAGCATTACAACATGGTGAAGAGCCCTGGCAGAGATACAGACATCAGCAACACAACCACCTTCTGCAAATTAAGTGTTCTGGTGGAAGGGTTCTTGGTTTTGGTGTTTCAGGGTTTGGGGATTTTTATTTTATTTTGTTTGTTTTTAAAAACTCAGTAATTAATTCTTCTTGGTATTCCAGGTTCTTCCCATCTTTGCTGATCACCCTGTGCCTTTCCATTCTTAGGACCTGGTTTTAGCATTTCCACTCCTAATGCCTTCCCTTCCCCCAGATTATGTTCCTCCCTGTAGCTGGTACAGAAATATCATTCACTCCTGGGCTCCACAACCCAAAGCGCGCAGTACAGCCTTTTCTCAGGAGAAGCAGGGAAGCACAGAGCTTCTGTACACGTTCCTTTTGTAAGTGTGCCAGGGAAGTGACTTCCCAAGAACAAAACACTCGGTTGTGAAACAAGGATTACTTGAGAGCTTGTCAATAAAGGTACACGGAGACTTAAGCAGTGACAGGAATACTTTGGCCAAGGAGTTCCAACAGTAGCGATGACATGAGGGTGGAGAACCAATTGCCCACTGGGTCAGCTCCAGATATTTTGCCTTGGTTCCAACTCTCTGTCCTTGAACATAAAGGTCATTGGTAGAGCAGGTAACTCTTGAGGGAGGCTGGCAGTGGCAGTGTAGGGATCTCATTCAGTCTTTCCTTGCCCAGAGCAAGCCTCACAGCTCGCCGACACAAGTCCATCAAAGGCAGTGGTTCAGCTGGGAAAAGAGACCAAGACATTAACATCCCAAGCCATGAGTTATACATTCATTTTGCTAGTTCTAGAAATCTCTCATAAAAGACTAAGCAAGAAAAGTGAATGCCTGGCATGTTTGCAGGACCCAAACCATTCAGCATTCACGTATCAGCAACTTCAGCTCATCAAATACACAGGCAGAGCATGATGTCCCTGCTGATGGCAGGGAGATTGGAACTAGAGGATCTTTAAGGTCCCTTCCAACCCAAACCATCTATGATTCTATTCTATGTCTCTGTAGAGATTATTTAAGCCATACATGTGTGTGAACAAAAAAATACTAGGATCTCCTACTGGAAGTTCTCCCTTTGCAATACCATTCATTGAAGCCAGAACACATCTTCTAGCCTGTGCCTCTTATTGCAGTATCCAAAAACCTTTGTAAAAGATTCACTGAAGTAAAAGAGTGCAGCAGTTTGATAGCATCATGGGGTATGGGTACCCAGAAAGTACCATGATTTTTTTTTCTTCTATAGTAGGATGTAACAGCTGTCAACCCCTTCGTTTGTACTACATACTTCCCATGAAAAACAAAGCCATCTGTCAAAGCTTCATGTCACTACTTGTATTCTGATATTTTTCCATTAGATTATTCCCTCCTGTATCATAAACCTGGGTAAGACAGAGGCCTTTGGCTATCATTTTTGCATCCTGTACTTACAAACACTGAACAAGATAATACTAGTTTTTCAGGAATGACATATGGGGCCCTTTGATGCTGAAGAGTCATTCACAACATACAGGGGACTAAGGTCAAAGCCAGAGTTAACACATCACAGCTGCACAGAAAATACAGATTAGTTTCTCACAGCTTCTGTTGCCAAGTGTGTCAGAGCTCACCTTTACAGTTTGCTGCTCAAGCCTAAGGGGTTTCTCCTCCCCCAAGAGAGGGCAAACACAAAGACATCCCAAATTAAGCAAATAACTGGACATCCTTCTAATAGCCTGAGGGCTCTGCATGCACCATTAGAAAGCTTCCTTTACAGACATTTTGATCTGAACACAAACACCTAAAAACATCCACAGGAATGGAAAAGTTTGGCTGAGAAGCTGCAGTTTTCAGGAACCTTGATAGATGCCAACAGCTCTAGCTTCCACTACTACAAGCCAAATTAATCTGACTTTTCATACAGCTGTTTTAAACAGTTGAGAGGCAGGAAAAAGCTTGGGTTTTCTGAGCACGGTCACGTTACTGCATTCTTTGTCAGAATTCATTCATCAAGAAGGTGGCTAAAAGTCCCTTCCTTCCAGGTTCAAAGATAACAGCTAACACTGAAAAGCTCACAGAAGAGTGTTGTCAGTAGCATCCATCAGGCTATTCCTGATTTTACTTTGGAAAAAGTAAACAGTCATACTGCTCCGTGTAGCAAACGCTTCCAATGAGAAGTGGAAAAAGCTAATTTTTATCTAATATCTGGCAAAATGTCGGTGAGAAGGAGAGTTTGTTATCTGAGGAGTGACTTGGTAACAAAGTCAGGAAACGCACAATTGAACTGGTCTGTCTCCTCCTCAAGTTCGCAGCCAGAGGTGAGCTAATGCCCTATTTCCCCCCTCTCCTTCCCCGCTATGGATCACAAGCCATTACCTGCTCCAGGGGAAGCTGCAATGGAATGCTTTTTCTAGCAGTTGTCCAGAAGTTCTCGTAGTGCTTCAAGCATTAATTATTCCTGAGGAATCATACCTCTGTAAGCACACCCCTTGCACTGATAGCTGGGTAGAGAGCAAACGGATCTGGCAGGGCAGTGCTGTTGCTTCCCAAGCCCAACTGTTTGTCACACATGTTCTGTGCCACAAGTAGAAACATGGCTGCACTCAGCTTGAGGTACTGCTGGCCTTGCCTGCTCATGACCTGCTCCAGGATCCACGCTGCCTCTTCTGCAGGGACAGGTCTCTACAGCTGGACTGCACATCTCAGCTCTGGCTCTGATACTGCCAGAGAAGCCTGTTACTGGCAGCACTTCTTTGGCACTTACCAGTGTAGCTTATTCTTAAACCACTGGGGTACAAATATGCTGTATTCAAAGTCTGTCCCAATTCCTCCTGCTCTGTATGTAGATAGCTAGGACAGAAGCATTGTCTATCCAGCATCCCAGAGGACAAGGGGCCCTGCCTTTCAAAGCCTATAGACATTAACATAACAAATACATTCCAGTTTAATGGCCTTAAAAGGAGAGGATCTTCTTCCCACAGAGATTAAGAACTTTGTCCTCATCTAGTTTGCACTGAACCCAGTCTGACAGGAGACCTGGAGACCAAAAGAGAAAGCACACACATATCTGACCTCCTTCCATTCACAAGCACTACAATCACTGGACAGTGTTGCTATTGAATGCTCAGAAGCAGTTAGAGCCAGACACCTTCTTTCTATCTGTGCCAAAATAGCATCCCGTCATGCCTGGCCTTGTGCCCACAATTCACTCCTATGCTGAGAGCACATGACAACCAAATCCAATATTGGAGGTGGCTGTTTCCTTGCTAAGCGCAGTTCTGTGCCAACAGCTCCACAGACTTGCTGGCTTTGAGGGGAGCTACAGATTTTGGCTTTGACCCTTCAGAAAAACCTGGTTACTGGAGCCGCAGCCACACTGTGAGCTGTTGTGGCAGAACAAGCTAGGGTTCCTTCTTTGGGTGAGAAAGTGCTTTGCCAAGAGCTACTTGGTTTTGCTGAGTTGAAGAGTATTTCTCAAAGCACTTGTGGATTTTGTTCCCATCCTTTTGCAAGGCTTTCCTGGTTATTCTGACAGCTCTGTTTTTCTGGTGCCCAGTGTCAGCTTTGTTGCACCTCATATCACCAGTGCCAGGGGTTTGCCGTTGCTGGCCCAGCATAAGAACATGTTCTAAGCACAAACAGAAGAGCCCAGTATGCTACAGGCTTTAGGCAGACACTGTTCTGGAATGCAGGGGAAATACTACTCTTTTCATATCAATACTGCCAAATTTATTTCACTAACAACATAAATCCAGATTTTAATCCACTTCCTTCACCTCTCTCCACTCTACCCAGAAGACTGAGTCACAGTCTGGCCCAATGGGAACTTCAAACTATGAGAGATAACAGACTTTAGCACATTCAGACAGTCAAATTTATTACTAAGCTTAGTTAGAGATTGATGTCCCTATTAGTAAAAGGCCTGGCATGCAAGTTGGGCTGGCTACAATATCCAGCCCCATGCTAAAAAGGAACACATCCTGCCCTGAAAGCAGGAGAGAAGTGAGCTGCTTGTTTTGAAAGATGAGACATCTCCATTTCCTTAGCTAGGGACAGATCTCCCCACTCTTGCCTGCAAGGGATTTTAAAAGTCCCTTCGTTAGACTTCAAGGAAGGTGATTGTCCCTCAGAGACTGTTTCTTGTAAAAAGACACCAGGATTACATTGCCCATAATACAACTGTCAGAAGGACACTCTTGCTGATACTTTGGTAGCAATATAGAAAGGGTTGTCATCTCTAGATAGACAACTGGCATCACCTTCTCCCACCGAGCCACTTCCCCAAACCCTGCTTGCTCCCTGCAGTGCCTTGGTAACAGTACGTGTGTACAGACAGACAAACTTTTTGAAATAGCCATTAAGGATTCAGAGCTGTATCCAGAA